>NC_056732.1:433078124-433149272 GCF_019279795.1 Protopterus annectens | reverse complement strand
CCAATGCCCATGGTGGGGCATGTTATGTGGACACTTCGATATTTGCAGGACTACACATACCCAGGGCTAGTGCAGTGGACAGAACTTCACTTGTTTGCCATACTATGAGCCTGTTCTGTTAGCGTTTGGGTTCCTTATTTATTTTCTTATGCCATGTCTGTGTTCCATACCGTAATGTATATGTTTTATGCTACTATTTACATGTATATTATGGAATTTGCGTGGCAGGGGATCGAGGTCATTTTCCATTTTTACGATTGTTGCAGGGACACGATTGTCCAATCAGGGACTGTCCATGGCACTTTGGGACAGCAGGTAACCCTGGTGACCATGCCCATGTCGCTGCTGGGGTTTCCACCTTTTCCATTTTCCGATCTGGGATCATTTCGGGACTCACATCTGCCTTTACAGGCCGACACATACAAACGGTCACTATATAGCATAGAAATTCACTTGTTTGCCTAAATAATTTGCTTATTATTGTGGCAATTTCCTTGCTTATTCTGTTTATTGTGTCATTTCGGTATTTCTGTTACAGAAATAACCAATTCATGCTACCATTACATTACATACGGGATATCATTGTGTCCTACATTCGTAGCACATCAGCCATTTCTAATACGTTTTTCGGGACACTACTGTCCATGGAGAGACTGCCCCAAACACAGTGGGACAGGTGGTGACCTTAGTCGCTGCTCCTATGTCGGTGCGGCGCTGACATGCGGCTGTACACCTTCTCTGAGTGTAAACACTGACAGTACATTGCGGACGGCGGCGGTCTTATGCGTATCCTTTGCTCCTTGAACGGGTACACTTATGCCTTGGTGGCTTCTATTTGCTTCTCCGTTGATTTGGAACGGGGACTATGTTGCGTACTGTACGTGCGTTTCATTCTGCACGGGACCTGGCTGCTGCCATTACTATTGTGGGCGGACCGTGGCTGTCAGCACATTAGGTTGCTCACCTCCTGCCGGCTTAGACACGCCTCCAGACGCATCCTACCTGGGCTCGCTCACGTACACTACGCACGTGTCTGTGATTCCGGTGCACTCTCATTAATATGTATGTGGCGCTACTGCGCCGGATATTCCATGCACCGCCGGCGCAGGCCTTACGCCGGCCTTGCGCCGAGCTTCATGAATCCCGGGGTTTATTTTATTTATTTTTGTATGTATGTATGTATGTATGTATGTATGTATGTATGTATGCATGTATGTATGCACTCATTTATTTTACCTTCACCAGGAAAACAACAAACAGAACTGCAAACAGACACCTATAAGTTGGCATTACTTGTAAAATTGATCCAGTCATATATAACTAAACTAATAATAATTACTTACCCAAAAACAAAACAAATCCATTAAAACTGGCAAATATTAATATACCCTCACTCCATTATGTTAATGATTACCTCAGAATTAGAAAAGAAAACTACCCACAATACAGTTCACTCATAAGAACCTACAGAAACAACATCAAATCCTTATATGTTGATAGGTGTATACTAGGCGAATGACCACAGTTTTCTTTTTAAACCTAGCCATGCATCCCACATGTATCTGACAAGTTTAGGAACCTTAATATTATAGTAAGGAGTCTGTGAGGATTAGGGTTTGGATGAGCAAGCATTTGTAGGTTGCCTCTGCTCATTAGGGACATAGGTACCAGTCTAGGGTTGAATTTTCAATCCCCCATCTACTGGTTCAAGCTATCCTTGAACTGGGGTAGGGAAGAAATCTGCTTCACAAGGATGGTTGTCCTATTCCAGAGAAGGGGTAGTCACTGAGATACATTCCTGTCCCTCCAGCATGTTCTGTTTATGTCAAAAGCAAGATTTATTCCCTAGATCAGGTAATTCTGATAATATTTGTTTTGTAGACATGCAGAAGGTCCATCAGAGTGGAATCCAAGGATGCCTCATATGCCAGTCATAGATCACCTCTCAACAGTCTGTAAGAGAATGAGTACATGGGTAGGTCTTTGAGATGATCTGCATAAAACATGTTGTTCACTCCCTGTATCCTTTTTGTGAGGAACCTTTGTGGGTGTTCCAGTTGTTGTATGCGCATGGTCAGGTACATACTGTATACCCCATATTCAATGACTGGTTTGATGAGGCCAGTATACAGAGGAATAATGACTTCCTTAGGCCTGGATGCCATACCCTTGCTTGTAAGTTGCTCCACATAGTATGATTTCCTTACTACCATAGACACATGATAGCTGAAGGCCTAGTTACTGTCTACATTCATCCCCAAATTCCTTACTAATGGGACTACTCTTAGTGTTTTATCAATGAGGTAATTTCCAGGGATAACCAACTTCCCAAAGGATACTTTGCACATTTCATGGCACTGAGGTTAGACTTTCTTGGAGGATATTAGTGTCTTGCACTCTACACCTAGTCTGCAATCATCAGCAAACTTGGCCAGCCAGAGGGCCTTGACAATGACCTTGACTTCAGAGAAGTAGATGACAAAAAGAAACAGACCTAGCACAGAGCCCTGAGAGACTTCACTAGTAGTCAACCTTCTTATGGAGGTAGAATCCCCTACGCTAAATTCTTAGGTCCTATCTAACTGCCATCCAGCTACCCAGTGGGAGACATAGGGTTTTACGTCTAATTCCATGATCTGATCTATGGCAGCCAAGTAAGCTATTACATTTAATGCCTTGGCCAAGTCAAGATAGGCAGTACGCACTACTTTGCCCTTATCCATTGCTTTGGTGACCTTTTCAAAGATGTCTACCAGATTGAGTAGGCATGATTTGCCCTTGATAAAACCAGAATGAGTTGAAATCAGTGCCTGAGGATTTCCTATATCATTGTTAGTCATTTTCATGATATTTCTTTCCAAGGCTTTGCATATGAGACTAGTCAGACTTATGGATCTGTAGTTACCAGGGTTCAGTAGATGGCCCAACTTTGTGTAGCGGGATGACTGTTGCAGTTCTCCATTTTGCATGGCTCAAAACTTGCTTGGAGGCTACAGCTGAATAGTGATTCTAGTGGTCCTGACAGGTCTCATTCATGCTATTTAGGAGGCATTCTGGGATATTATTAATGCCCACAAATGCAGTATTTTTGTCCTTGGAGAGTGCATTGAAGACCTGCTCCCTATTGATAGTTGTTGAGAATTATGTTTGATGGTATTTCCTGAGTGCTAGCTTTGGGGAGAGAGAGAGAGCGATAGCGAGGGGTAAAACTGGAACTGAATTTTTAGTTGGCCAGTAGATCTGCTATATCTTCTAGCTCAGTGTAGGTGGCTCCATTTACAATTAGTTCTGCACATTGTTGTATACTGTTAAACTAAAAAGAGAACAAAGCTATTGCCAAAACAACCAGTAAAACCATGTAGTAGTCACATCAAAAGGCAAACCCACAGGTGTAAACAGAAGCCTTTATTAAAAAAAAATCAGTTAAGCGCTTTCATCCATAAACCTGGACGTTATCTGAAATGCCATCAAACCACAAGGCACAGATTAAATAAAAACCAGCAACAAATCAGAAACAGGAATTACAAACAGGATTATGTACTTAAAGGCACAGTTACTAGAATTAAGAAAACTCTATAAAAAACAAAATACAATATCACAAGTTTGCTTCTCTCATTTTTAATGGTGGTACAATAGAAGTACATTCATTAATACCAGGGCAATTGAGTATGTAAGTGGAACTGCCAAAGCAGTTCCTTGCATTCTAAAGAGTTTTCCCAAGCTCCACCTCTAAGATCATGATCTACAATATCCAAAATTCCAAAATCAAATTTGTTAAAGTTGTGACAGACTACTGAATGGCAAAGCATTACTGTTGCTCGCTTTTTTAATATCATATAAATGCTCATATATACATTTTTTAAGTGGATGTTTAGTTTTTCCAATGTAAAATGCAGAGTACAATGTGCACTTAGCCAAATACACTAATCCCTTCGATAAACAGTTACTACTTTGAAAGTAAACCTTAGAAGTTAGCATAGTTATGAAGCATGCATGTTTCTGAAGTGTAAATATAGAGACATTGGGCACAGAAACTACATTGACAAGTACCTTGTTTATTTTAAATAAAACCTGTCGTGTCATGTTCAAATGACTGTTTAAAACTCCTGGAAATATTACAAACAAAATATGGCTTATCACCTAATTTGCTAAAAATAGAATTATTAGACCTAAAAATTTGCCAAATGCAAATAAAAATGTCCTTTACTTTGTGGGTATCATAACCACAGACTAAAACCCTAGAATTTTTAAACTGATGGTTAGCATTAGCATTTTCCTCAGGAACATTAACAGTACTAGATGGTTAGCATTAACATTTTCCACAGGAACAGTAACAGTACTGGATGGTTAGCATTAACATTTCCCACAGGAACATCAACAGTACTGGATTTTCCGAGGAGAGGAGAATATCTAGTGTGACAATATTTTGTAACGTATTGAAAAATTTAATTTAATAATTTCATAGAGTATCCTTTCTGTAGTAACATTTCTTTAAATTAGTAAGTTCATGAAAAAAAATACTAGAAATCATTTGTGAAAGCCTAAATGCCTGCCCTTTCACCAGACTATGTTTCTGGTGAAAAAAGATGAGCACTCATAAAATTAAGGCACGAGCTGCTAAAAGTTGCTTTCCTGTAGATAGTAGATGCAAATGCTTCATCTTCCTTACTAGAACAATCATTAGACTAAGTAAAACAAAAAAAATAGTTGTTCCATTTTTATAACAAATAAATTCTTCTATTTCTTCTTCAGAGTCTTCCCACAAAATAAAAATGTCATTGAGTAAACCTAAATATAATTTACAAAATGGAAAACAAATGCTTACAAAAAAGACATATTTCTCCTCCCATGTTTTCATGACCAATTAGGGTATATGGGGGTACACACTGCCCCATAGCCACACCTCTAATTTGTTTATATAACTCGCCTTCAAAAATAATTGTTTTCCAATACTAATGACATAAGATCTTCCACTAAATGGACCATAGTGGTAGTCAAAAATTTAAACTGAACAATGACTTCTTGAACATATTCTAAATCTTCCTTCTGTGGAACAGAACTAACAAGTTAACAACATCAGTTGTTAAAAATATGAAATTAGGGTTCCACAGGTCAGAATACAACCTCTTCAAAAATTCCATGAATCACACAAATGTGGGGAATATACTGATAGGCACATTTTAAGAGCCTGTCTATAAAAGTAGCCAAATAATGAGTTTTAGAGGATTCTGCTGTTACTATTGGCCTGAAGAGTAGATGAAAAATGTCTTTATAAACTGTGGGTATACCAATGATACTCAGTATTTGAAGATGGGGGCTGGGTAAAAATTAAAGAGTTCTCTATCAAACGTGTTGCAAAATACAATCTTCCAAAATTAAATCAGTCTTCCGGTAAGCAATTTGGATCTCATTCCTAGAAACAGATAAATAGGTAGTTATCTTGTAACAGGGTGAACATACCAGAAGAATACACAATACCGTCATATAAAACAGCACTCCCACCATTGACAGGTTTCATGATATGCAATGAATTATCCCTGCTGACCTGATACAAAATCTCCCTTTCAGATGCTGATAGATTGTGCCAAGAAAATGTCATAGATGTTTGTGTTACTTCATAAAGGATAGTTTCACATGCTTTTTCAAACGGTGAAACTAAAGGGTGTAAATGGGGGATTAAAACTACTTTTTTTCCCTTGAAACTTTAGTATCACAGCCCAAAAATGAGTGATCAAGTAATACACTAATTTAACTTCCTGGTAAATAACCAAAGTTCCCTTTATGTGTCCACCACATCTGGGGAGCAAAAAGAAAAAAATGTGAAGCCTTTAGGAAATGCGTTGGATTCAAAGAAATACTACAGTAATTACAAATGTTATACCCAAGACAGATATTGAAAATTCCAACATAACTAGTCCTAATGACAACTCCTATGTTTTTCCTTCCCCGAGGTCGATATAGTTGAGTTCTCTGAACTGGAGGGGAGGATATATGGGACTGGTCCATTTGAGGCACCCGGAAGTGATGACGTCTTGTTACAGGGGCCTTTATGTTGTGAGGTCTCTGGGTCAGTCTCTCAGACCTCCATTAAAAAGGGGGGCTGGAAAGAACAAAATTCTCCATAGGTCAAGGACTGTAATTCAAAGCAACAGTTTCTTGTATAGCAGCATCCACGTAAACATTATTATTATGCTGTAAACAATGTTTTTTTTATGAAAAGGAGGATAGGTAGCCTTTCAGTATTGTTGCAAGTCACTCCTAATTTTTCCACTTTTTTGAAAAAACATACTTGTACACTATTTGTCAATACATACAAAAGTCCCCTCATAAAGCTGCTGATATGATGGAAACAGGAGGTCAGAACATATCTTATGATTTAAATTGTTGACCTCCTCCTTTAAGGATTCCAAAATAAGTTCATTATTATTGATAAGGAACTTAAGGGTCTCTAACCATGCCTGTTCAACATTCATATATATTCTTGATATAAGTTTGATTTGTTTGTGATGATGTTTGGGTATGTAAATGTTCGCAACCCGTGCTTTTCATCAGCTGATGAAGTTCTATGAACTAAAGAATGAAATACATCAACACATTACATTTCTCAGTTGTATTTTTAACAGGTATTTTATTCCTGAGTTTGAGTTGAGAGTTTCACCTGGGCCACTTTGTTTTAGATGGTTTGCTTAATAGCTTGCACAGAATGCTGGTCTTTGAAACAGATTTTTCAATTTTTTTCTCAAATTAGAGGGTCTTTGAATAAGGAACCCAGTGTCTGAATGCAACACATTATCATCAAAATGTAGCTACTGCTTTAAATAGATGAAGCCAAAGAATCATAACAACTGCCTTCTCAGTGAGTATTGAAAGTACAGATGCCTTGAGTGGGCTAGATTAAAAAAAAAATCAGATATAAAACTTCATATTCTTAACAGTTTTAAGGCCACATTGGTCTAAAAGAACCAAACCACAAAGTAAAGATTTAAATGTTCTTTTTGGTGTTTGCTGAAAAAAGGATGGGGTCATATTTCTATTTGGTGAAGAAGTTCAAGTACTTTTAATTGTGAATGTGTTATAGATTGCTTTCAAGAAAAAAGATAACATAATTTAAACTTCGCTTACTTATTTTTGATTGTTGACCAGCTCATTGGTCGATCACAATAGCTCTTTTTTCAGGTATGACCTGGATACATAATTAGATAAAATTACATTATGTAGTTTTGAATACTTTATAGTCTGATTGCATATAGAAAGATTAGAAGTGTTCATCACATTTATAAAGTAAAAATAATATTTGGTTACTGATTTATGAAATGTAAAGGACAACCCCACAAGGAACCTGAAATAAAAATAATGTTAGTATATTTTGATGTTCTTTCCAGTGCTGATGCTTTTGGATTACTCTAACTGGTTGGTATCGTTGTGTAATTCTCTTTTTAAATAGCCTCAAGATCTCTTTATGGGAACTGCCATACTGATACAATTACATTTTCTAGCCAAGTTATTTTATTCACACCTTACAGATTTTGCCCCCATATTATAGTCCAGCCATGTCATTTCCACTTTTTGAATTTAGTATACCTTTTTGCATGGCTTCATTTGCATTTTAGAAGTAGCAACTGTTGAATTATTCTTTTATTAGTTTTAGGTATTTTTCTACAAAGAACTTTTAAATGACTTGCTTTTGAATGCTAATGGGACAAACACACTATCACTTGCTGCTTTTGTTAATTATCTTTGAGAGGCAATTCATAATAGATGACCTAAAAGACAGTTTTTGGGTTAGTTTTAAGGGGGAAATGGACTTAAATATGAGAAAAGCTTCACATTTGGATGAAATTGTCATTTAATTATTTAACAGTTCAGTGGAACAGCATAATCCATGCAAGGAAATATTAGTGGAATGTTCTTCTATCGTGTCTGAGTCTTTATGTTAATGAATAATTTTATGCACCACATTTACAAAGCAAAATCAAAAACATAATTGCAGGTTTAGTTCAGGTAATATATACTGGTTTTCTTCCCTGCACTTGCAATGCAGAATTTAACATTATTTATAAGCAAAAGCACATCTCTACAGGTTATTTACCATAGATAAATATTATAAATATATAACTCAAAGACATACAAGCATATAAAGAATCTGGCAGCACATGATTGTTAAGCAAATATATGTTGATGCATAGTAAATGCATTAAATGTTATTCCTGTGTAACTTTCCATTTAAATTGTTTTCAAATTTACAAATTTCATGTTGGATACTATATATTTGCTTCTAACAAATGTTTACATAAATGCTATTGTAGCAAGAATTCATGGGAGAGATGGGAATTGTGATGTTTGCTCCCAATTGGTCAAGATTTATCTGACACTCTGGAGAGTAGAGAATAAATCCCAAAATAGCTCATGTCTCTTATTACTGTCACAGATGCAACAACCAAAGTACTGAACAGGAGCACAGTAAAAACAACTTATAAAAATAGAAATGTCAGCTATCAGTTGGAATCAATATATAAATGGATAATAAATAGGTAGTTTATAAAGCAAAATAAAAGCCCATACAAACTTTCAGATGGATCAAATCCTACATAAAAGTTATGGATGTACAGGGGGATTCAGTAAAGCCTACATGTTCATTTTGCACTGTGTGTGTGTCACAGAGCAATGCACACATGGCCACAGGAAGATTTAGATTCAGTAAGCACCATGTAGAGGTGCGCACCACTGCACAAAGTAAACACAGTGGCAAGCTAATTACAACATAAGCAGCTGAATTATATGCTAATTAACCAGTCCAACATAGTTTAGGTATTCAACAAGCTATGAAGCAACTGTGTAGATGCCCCACTAGTTTTTCATGTGGATTCCAAACCTTTTGGAATGTAGACAAGGAGAGGAGTGTAAATGGACCGAATGTTAGGAGCTGCTGCTGCTTTAATTCATTTGTATGTGCTGCAGGCTAAAGCCAATGTACTACTGCTGCTAATAGGCCTAGGCTGAGAAGGAGAAGAGTTTTCAGGCCCTGTTTAACTTTTTACAACCTACATGCTATAGAAATTGTGGAGCGCTACAGGGTGGACAGGTACACACTACAGGAACACTGTGACCTCTGCTATCCTCAACACAGAGCCAGAGCCAACTGAACAGAACCCATTCCAGTGGAATTCCTGTGTTTTTTAGTTGATGTATTTAAATAGGTAGGGGTTCTATTCCCAACCAGGTGAGTGTTTTTGTGCACTTGATAGTAGAGACAGCATTTTACAACAGCATGTGGGACATTGCTTTTTCCGTCTTCTTCTCAACAGACTCTGCTGATTTGCAGATGTGCAGTATATACATCAGAACAGGGTCAGAGATATCCTGTAGTCCAGGCACAAGTCACCTCATCCTTTCCAATACTGATTTCCGGAAAAGGGCTTTCAGTATATCCACTTACATCATGGTTTGTAAGACCTACATTTTCTTGGTGTAAAACCCTCATGGTATGTCCAGCTGCTGCAGGTGTCTGGAGAGATGAGGTTTGAGTACAGTGCTGCTATATCCTACTCAGATCTGGATACGATGGCCTGACTTCTGAGGTACATGACTTAGCCTTTCCATACCACTGTGAACACTTGGTCAAAGTTCAGATTACTATCTACATGCATTCCCAATTCTTGCACCACTGGTTTCAGCATAGGGAGGAGTTTTCTCAATGGGGTATTTACCAGGAAATTCAGTTTTGCATAAGGCATAAATCCTGACACATTCTGTATTTATTAGTAGATCATGTGGCTTTGGAACCAATCATTTGTGGGTGTTAGTCCCTCTTGTACTATAGTCATATAATTGGTGGACTCAATGATTGCAACCAATATGCATGAATCAGAAAACTTGGTAAGTTAGAGGTTATATTTTGTAGCCTGGACTGTTGAGAAATAGATTCCAAACAGTATAGAACCCAGCACAGATCCTTGGGGTACACCAGTGGTGACAGTTGCAATGACTGAGGTTGATTCACCAACTTTCACAGTATGTGGTCTGTTAGTGAGGACATTGATTAACCATTTAGTGATGTAAGTGTTAATCTCCAGCTGGTAGAGTTTGTCAATGCTACCTAAGTAAGGGAATTGTGTCCAAACCCTAGGACAGATCAAGCTAGGAAGTATGAACTGTGTAACTTTATGCAGGCCTATCACAGAGAAACAGTGGGCTGTGCAATATCACAGATCACATATAACGTGACTCAGAACATACACCTATCTGACAAGGTGTGATACACACTTCAACACATCCTACAGATGGACTATGTTCACATAGAAGGGTGTATATCAACATGCATCCATCTGAGTGGGCTGGGGACAGCACCTGATGCATGCATGTATAGACACATCCTGATTCTCCTGATCTGTGAGATAGACCAATATGTCATCATAGACCTTCTCTAAATAGACACTAGTAATATCCCGGCTGTGTGCAACATACATTTGTGAGTTTTTGATGCTACATCTATGTTTGTTACATCGGTCAGATGTCCTCAAAGAGCATTATCCTGTGTAATCTGAAAAGGCCAAGGCAGTCAACAGGAGTACACACTGAGGTATTCACATCACAAGGACAGATGTGGCCATCAACACCTATATCACCAAGTGATAGAACAGTGGATCACATACATGGCATCTAAATATGTAGAAATCTGTGACGTGACCTATATCACATGTCCAGTGATTATGTGTGTCAGTCATCTAGTCAGGATGTAATAGACGTGTCTTTGTGGGTTCTTTTCAAGCAGCTTCATTATGTACAAACACATCACAGTTATTAACTTTAATTTAGTTAACATATATACAACTAACTGTATCCGTTCTCACATGCTCACTCTCTGGCTGCGCTTTCAAAATGGCACTGGGTACAACACGTGCCTGCTATTTATATACGCACATTCATTACTTGCTATGCTTCTTAAAGACACCTCGCACACGCTGCTCTACAATGTGTGTATATCAGGGCCGTCTGCTAGGCACTTTCCTGTCCATAATTGAAATCACAGATGTCAGGAATGGCATACAAATCCTGTGTCCCAACAACTGTCTGAAGGACAACAGATTGTAGACAATCATTGATTCTGCTTGTGATATTGGTATAAAACAGGCAGTATCAAAGCACATCAAAGATTGCTGCCACAGCCATGACAACACATGAGATGGGAAAAAATGTGGGGATTTGTTTCATTACACAAACAAATGCACAAACCAAGGATCTTGTAAACTTCACACCCTATCAGCAGACCAGGTTACATGGCATGTGGAATGTCCATCAGTATGTGTCCACAGTGGTGAGTACTCCCTTGCATGTAACATAACTACTGAGCATGTGCAGGACATCCACATGAAAGGCCATAATACCTTCATCATTCACAGCCTGATTACAATGCACCCTTTATCATGTCCCATCCTACATATCTTCCAGTGATGTATACTTGAAGTGTACTACCTTTGATACAGTGAGCTGTCACACATCTATTTCTGCATACCTAGGTAATAGGTTTGTTGCATAAACATAACTGTCTGATGACACGGAACCCCTAACAAGGTGTAACACCACATAAATGTGTGATATTTGTTTCAGTAATACACTCATGACATACATAGCTGTTTAATGACATTGATGGCATGGTTTACATTTGTGACAGTGCGGATTGTGCCATATATATCTCTGCTATGCACTCCAGTCAACTAGCCTGTAGTAATCAGAATGTCTAGTTTGTCTCCTCACACCTCCTGCATATGTTACTGTCAGAAGAGTGTGCTTGGTTACACTCATAGATTGCTGATATGTCCTAACAGTTGTATAAATGTGCTGGTGCAGAACCATCTATGCTCACTCAAAAACACAAATGTTTTGTCAGAGACATAGGTATCACTGGTGGTATTATTCTGATATTGTTCATGATTGTGTATGATGGTTTTACTGTTGACCATGAGCCTGTATATGTATCCTACTTTGTTGGAAGCCTCAGATGACAGTACAGGCATACTCAGGAAAATCAGTTTAAGCATCTTCACAATATGCACCCAACCCCAATTGTATTTAACATCCATGATATGTGTCTTATCCATTGTTCATGTCTAAATGCTTATATCACATGGATATCCTCCACTGTTATGTCACCTTGTGTGACAGTCACATCATATACATTTGTCACAGTGCAGTCCATACTGTGCCATGTGGAGATGTGATTTGTATTCCTGCTGTAACTGTCTTCCTTTTGCATTTCCTCATGTGTAGTACATTACAGTGATTCACCTGTCTTCCTTCCCGGTGTTCAACCCTTAACTTTATCTGTGTGCCCCTATTCCATAAACACACTTCCCATAACTTTTTATTATAAATGGCAGTCCATGTACCCTTGCAGATCAACATAATTTGTACAGACTGTCTGTAATGGGATGCCACAATACTCAGCACTATGTACACTGTCCTGTCCTTTGCTTGCAACAGTACATTAATATATGAAAAACTCTGGTGGTCCATGTGGCATTCCATGCAATCCTACTAGCCAGTATGCTAGAGTGTACACACAGTAGTTAAGGTGTTAAGCTGAGGTAGTGTAGTGGTTAGAGGTGTGGCTTTATATGCAGGTGTTTATGGTTTGATTCCCAAGACAAGCAACTTATTTAATTATTGTAGCACACAAAAGTGCTACCAGTACTAAGCATTCTACAAGGAAACAGCTCCAGTACTTATTATTAATGCCCATCCCTCCAGGCATGTCTAAAGGTCAGTTCCCTGTGCTTTCTCCTATTAACCTGGTGAACTTGGGCATCTTGAGGCAATGTAGTAACTGCCTCATGTACACTGACAACCCTCTCCTCTTACCTCCCAACACTCAGACTTGTGAGGGAGATGCACTTATGTATCCAAATTAGAAGCCATGCACTCTCCAGCCAAGGCCAGAATAGCTGGTCAAGAGGAGAAGTTCAACACTTGCACCACACCACATGGAACACATAGCCCTCCAGAACACACACCAGCACTGACCTCACATAAAAACACAAACCACACACCAACCTTTGTGGAGGCTGTCAATAAAGATCTACCCAAACAGCAGAGACCTCCAAGCCAGAAACACACTCGACCACCTCAACACAGCACTAATCATGTGACACATAACTCTCCTAAACAGTGTGCCACTCTCCTAAACAGTGTGCCACTCAACCAAAGCCCCTAAGACAAAACATCATGCCCAACACACTAGTCATAGGTGACTTGATAGTGAGGCACACTGATGTCCCACTCACTAGGTTGAATAAGGAGAAATTAACAGTCAGCTGCCTGTCAAGTGCCAGAATCCACCACATAATGCATACACTCAGATCCCTCAACAACAGGTACAAATATGACTCTGTCATTGTACATGTGGGTGTAAATGACCTGAGACGTACCTCCCTGGACTACATGAAAAGAGACATGGAGGAGCTCTCAGATTATGTAGCCCTGGCGGGTATGACCCTAGCCCTGAGCAGCATACAACCATCACCCAGAATGATACCATAGTACAAGCAGAAAATGATTGATTCAAACAAACTGGCTAAGTTTCTGATGTTATTCTAAGGGAATCCAGTATCTGTCTGCCTGGGATGACATGATTGATAGACCTCGATGCTTTACCAGAGATGGCCTGCATCTGTCACCCCTGAGCTTCCGGATACTGGACAAGGTTCTTGCCACCCCTATAGTGCCTTTTTTTAGGTGGTTTTCCAAAAACCAAATTACCACTGTAACAGCTACAAACAAATGCAATATGAAGGTCATACTGCTCAATGCTAGATGTCTAAATCTCAAAATACACTCGCTCGAAGCACTCCTTAAAATGGAGAACATTGACATTTGTGCTGTAACAGAGACTTGGTTCAAGGCAGTAGAAAGCACCCCTGCAGTACCAGGCTATAACTCATTCCACACCTTTCGGCCTCAGAACTTGGATCGAGACTCCAACGTTGGTAGTGTTTCCATATTCATAAAGGATGCACACACCTCTAGACTGGTTACACAACATAATGCATCTGAGATACTTCAGGTGCAGTTAACATTGTGTAAGACAGCAATTCGGGTCATAGCCTGCTATAGGTCACCAACCATGTCCCAAGACTCACACTCCATGTTCCTAAGCACCCTGAAGAATATTAGGGTCCTTCCTAATATTCTCATACTGGGAAACTTCACCTACTCCTCCATTACCTGGGAAAACTACTCATGTACCAAAACACTTGCCCAATGTTTCCTGGAATTCATTAATTCCAATGCCCTGGACCAGCTCATTCTTACCCCCACTAGAGGTAGCAAGATCCTTGACCTGGTCATTACTAACATGGGTGACCATTGCTCTACACCAATAGTCAACTCCTCCCTGGTTAGATCTGACCACAAACTAATCACCTTGAAAATCCACCCGCCACAAAGGTAACCACCATGAAAAACTTCTCCAAAGCTAACTTTGAGCTCCTAAAAACAGAGGTGGCTAACTTCACGGCACCCATGCAAATGGAGAATAGTTGCATGACCACTGAATCATACACTAATGCACTGTACAAACACATACACAAATGCATGGATCTCACAATACCTAATAGAACCAAGATGCTCTCCTCCAAAAAAGGGAAGCCAATCTGGTGGTCCCCTGCCATAAACAAACTCTACAACAGAAGGAGGAAACTAATCCGGACTAAGGTAAAGTCCCAAGACTGTTAAAACTCCCTTATCAGCCTCAACAAAAAGTTGAGATCCCACATAAAATCCTCTAAAGCTAGCTATGAAAACAGAATTGTAGCAGATAGTAAAGACAACCACAAGGCTTTCTATAGTTATGTAAAGAATCTCCATGGCAATACCCAGATTTGCTCTAAGCTACTGCACAATGGTACCTCCTATACCGAGCCAACAGATATTGCCAATATACTGGCCGACAGATTCAGTGCCAACTTTACCCCTCTGTCCCCCTCAAAGGACCAATCACAATACCAGTAGATTGCCAGGCACCCAGTATTATAGCTGCACAGGTTAAAACAGCACTGTCCAAGGCCAAGAATACAGCTTCTGTGGGACCTGACAATATCCCTAGCTGTGTTATATATGAACTACAGAGTGAACTGGCACCTCACCTATGTGCCCTGTTCAATCACAGCCTCACCTCAGGCTTTGTCCCTACCAAATGGCACACTGCTACAGTCATCCCTCTCCAGAAAGGAGGAGTGAGTACAGACCCTGGGAACTATCGCCCCATTAGCCTGATGAGTCTGATATGCAAAGCTATGGAACGCATCATCATGGACCTAATAAACAAGGATATAGGGAATCTCCAAACTCTGGATCCTCCACATTTTGGTTTTATGAAGGGTGGATCATGCCTGCTCAGCTTGGTCGACTTCTTTGAGTCAGTCACCAGAGCTGTGGATGAAGCCAAGGTGGTTCATACAGCCTACCTTGATCTGGCCAAAGCCTTTGATACCATTCCCACTCACGAGTGAAGTCACACAGAGTTAGGTCCTGGGTACTCTCCTGTTTGATATCTACTTCTCTGAAGTCCACGCTAACACAAAGGGACTCTGGCTGACAAAAGTTTGCAGACGATTGCCAGTTGGGAGCTATTATTAACTTCCCAAGTGATGTTGACATCCTACAGAAAGACTTCAATGAGACCAATGACTGGTGTCAGAACCATGGCCTTAAGCTCAATGCCAAAAAATGTGTCATCATCCCCTTTGGGAAAAACACAGTACCCTTGAATTACCACATCAATGGTAGTCCACTGAACACAGAAAACGTTATAAGAGATCTAGGAACACAGGTTGACAGCAACCTCTCTTTTGACCACCACATTGCCACTGTGCTCAGAAAGTCCTTCTGTGTGGCACATCTCATTAATAAGGGTTTTGCATCCAGGAAGAAAAAGGTCATTGTCTCCCTCCACTCTTCCCTCATTAGGCCAATCATCGAGTACAATGCCACATTTGGCATGTGCCTCACTAGACACCTGCAACAACTGGAGAGGCCACAAAAGTACCTCACAAAGAGGATCCTAGACCTTAAATACTTGTCCTGTATGGACAGACTAAAAAAACTCCAACTATTCTCTGTCTCATATCGCCTACTTATAGGCGATCTCTGCTTGACTTACAAAGCAATGTCTGACCCAGCTCTGTTAGAAATGCTACATCTAAAGAAATCTCAATCCCTCTGCACCACATGCTCCAGAGTCCTCAAACTCATTACCACAATCAACAGAATATGCTGGAGAGATAGGTTCATAACCCAGAGACTGCTCATGCTATGGAATAGACTTCTCATACATATCAAGCAGAGCACCTTACTGCCCCTCTTCAAGAGAAATCTTGATGAGTGGATGGGAAATAGAAAATTCACCCCGGGGGTTACTCCAGTGGCTCTACTCGACAGAGACACTGGAAACTAAGGTCGGGTGGCATCATGGCAGGGTAATCCTATGGGCTAGGCTTGTAAAGGCTCCAGAGCCATTAGCCTAGTACACACCTATGAACCTACACTGCCCTGCCCTGTTCCTGCAACATAATACATTAATATATGAAAATCCCTGGTGGTCTGTGTGACATTGCACACAATCCCATTAGCCCAGTATGCTGGAGTGTTCACGTTTACTGTCTTGTCCTGTCCCTGTAACATAATACATTAATATATGAAAAACCCTGGTGGTCCATGTGGCATTCCATGCAATCCCACTAAACTAGTATGCGGGAGTGTTCACATATACTGTCCTGTCCTTTCTTGCAACATAATACATTAATATATGAAAACCCTAGTGGTCCTTGTGGCATTTCCCGCAATCCTGCTAACCCAGTTTGTTATGCCATAACTGAATTTGCTATCCATGTTGCTTTACATGGTTTCCTGTCCACCATAAAATCCTGCTTGCTTACATTTGAATATCGATATTCGTTAAGCACCACTGCTCACAGCACAAACACATAAACTCCATGTAGGCTTCACGTGAAGCCTAGATGGAGTTTGTTGAATCCCATGGGTAGTGCAGCCATGTATTTCACAGGAAACAACAAATCAGCATTTTAGTTCACTTTTATACTTCATTGTCTAATAAACAACTTAATTAAATATATACAAATAAATAAATGTATTTCATTACATCAAAAAGTATCTGCTCCTAACATCATAACACTATAATTTATTTTCAGAATTTTCTCTAAATGGATTTTCATAACAGTCTGAAAAAAGCGAAATTTAATGAGGACTATATAGAACTGTATAGAAGTACTACATATGTAGTGCATGGAGTGCCATGATTAGACTCCAAAGTTGGAAAAAAGATACCGTAGTGAGGAACCTGACTGTAACAGCACTTTCAGAGGTGTGTTACATGCACACACCCTAAGCAGTGTTAGAGTCAGATATAAGGGAAAGGACATTCCTTCAGTCCCTGAATATCTTTCTTTCTATGTCCATGTAAGTCTGCAGACATCATTCTATAAGTAACTTGCTTAAATTAGGGCAGTATTTAAAAACTGTCCCTGACATTTTCCTTACTTGCTGTCTATAAAGCCACATGCACTAAGTGCTTTACTGGCTTTTGAAGCCATTAAAATACATTGTTTGTTTTTCTTTTGAAACTGATAGTACATGAAGTAGATAAGACTCCGTGTACTACAAAGAGTTATGATTGGGACTCACCAGTCATAACCCAGCATGTGTTCTTGACACGGATGCCAAGATTTACACGTAAGGTGAATTTCGTGGCATCCATATCTCGAACACAAAATAACATGGTTATGATCAAAGACCTGATCATAACCCCCTGTAATGAATTCCAACATAAATTATTCAGATTTGAAGATTCTAATAGACAGCACTCCTTCTTAGTTGGCAATACAAAAATACATTGCATGAACATCTTCCAGAATGAACCTCCTTACTTTTACAGTCACCATTGCTATTATTAATTTCATGTTTTGGGATATACAAATCAATGTGTTACATTAATACAGAAACCACTTAAAATGATTTTATTGTTAAACTTCTTTGTTCGTACCCAGATTTAGTTATCATTTCCTTACATATCTTTGCCACTTATAGACATAGAATAAGTCATTAAATATATAATTACTAGTTTATTCATTCATTTATTTTCTACTTGCACACTTAACCTTGTCCAAGGTCATGTGTAGCCAAAGTGAATCCCTGCACTTACTAGCCAAAGTGAATCCCTGCACTTACTAGATGCAAGGCAGAGTAACTAATCATGGGTAAGACAACAGTGTTCCATAGACATGTAATCACCCTCACACTAGGATTCAAGAAAATTCTTACCACTACAGCTAATTGCCACATAGGGATTAATCAATAAGCTCAATGGTGAGAAGATATGATTTAGAGTTAGGCATGGCTGAAATGAGAAGGATCTCATTATCAGTTCATTGGTGTGCCTTAGAATCGCACACCAGTGCTGTCAGACTTGACCTCAATAGTATTCAGTCCACTAGCATCCTCTGCACCCATGTACACACAAATCCACATCCACTCATCAAGAAATCCCCCAATATAGTTGATCACACACACACACACACACACACACACACACACACACACACACACACACACACACACACACACACACACACACACACACACACACACGTCCACAAACATTAATGCAGTAAATCTACCCCACCTCGCATCTTTGCTGAATTTGCCTACACTATGAGTACTCCCATCTGAGTGATTGAGTGACCTCCATGTTTTTTCCACAGTCCCTTACTCCTTCCAGGCTCAAATTTTGTTCACCTAAGCAAATCACAAACCACAAACATTTCCAGGGGAGAGCACATAGCTAATCAGCATTAGACACTCCTTCAGACTGCTACATATAACTGTGCCCATTAGACTGCATTTTGTACTGATGTACCTACAAGGGGCAGCCTCAGCTTTAGGGTGGGCTCTGACTTTGGAAAGCTTAACCCGATGGGAAAGACGTCTGAGCTAAGTGTTCTCCATCTTGCTATGCCTTTCCAAATCCTAGCCTCAGTCACACACAACACATGCCCATGAAATGCATAGTTTTGTTATATGGTACACATTCAAATAAAGTCATTTCTTAGAAATGTAGAATTGTAAAAATGGTTAACTTTGGTGGAATACATACATACTTACATGCATAAATGAATATTCTAAATTTTTGTTTGTAATTTACTTGAAGAAAATCATTATTACTATGAAATGTTGTATATGCTTATTTGTTTTTTTTTTAAATAAACTATTTATCCCATTTGACTACTGCAATTACTGTTTTAAACAATGGAAATTAAAATTATGATGTGCATTTTTGAGTTGTGCATACTTTCTATCAATTGCCTGGAAAACTCAATTTTCATAACTGCAGTTGTTTCTTATTATTTTGTAAACTTAGTTCATATTGCCTCAATCGGCAGTACTACTGCTAGCAGCTGTATTATGCTACCTGTTATGTTAAGAGATATATTTTATTGATTTGTTGAAGTAATCCTCACCCTCTGATTTTAGTTTATGCTGTAATGAAGTGCAGCTTTTTGATTTGCCTCAGTCTCTATTACTGAGCATATCAGTTGGAGTTTTAGAGAGATGACTGATAAAATGTCAATAATAAAATGTTTACTATTGGCTGTGATTATCTGGTAATACTGTTGTGTACCCCCTGCAGCATAATGAGGAGTTAGTGTGATTTCTAGCTCTGGATATAGGTATTTCATTTAAATTTGCCATTTAAGCAGAGTGGAACTGACATGTGTCCATTGCTGCAGATGTGTAATTCCATATTGTCTGTGTTTATTTGTTATTACAGCCAATATTATCTCATAATACATCCATTATATATAAAGAAGTAAAATCCCAAAACTCAATAAACAGCTTTTTTTGCAGACAGGTATACCTGAGTGTGATGTTGTTGTCTGTTTATTTCAAGACAAAGTAAGAGAAGCTGATTGACTGGTACAGTACAATTCAGACCTATACGGTGTACGATTGATGCCCAGGTCTAAACAAGCACCAAGCCAGTCATAGATAACTCCACAATTAACTGTCTTTTATCCATTTAAACATATCATTAAATAATAAAAATTCATAGCAGTTTGTTAAAGACATTTGACAGGAAGGAAGTCTAGATTAACATAAACAGCAGACAGTGTGGTGGTGCTGAAGGATATGCTGAGCTGTCCATGGCCTGGGTGTCAAACAGAGCATTCTGCAAAATAAAGCCACAGTTTGTTCATTGGTTATCATTTGTAAAAAGGATGGCTAGTTGTTACTTGGAACATAATGACTTGAATGCTGAGTAAGCCAAGGCAGATAACTTAGAAATCATTCAACACATTCCAAATTTAGAAGCATCAGATTGCCAGATTGAGTGTACCCTACAGTCACTTGCAATTTAATTGTTTGGAAATATAGAATGGTTGAGTAAAGAGTTATTTTCATTAAACTTATCAAATTTGTCATTTCCTACTTTAAATCATCTGTACAAAATATACCTGGAAGTAAACAGTCAGCACTTGTATCTGTTCATTGCTTTCACTTGTATTAAGTACTTCCAAAAGTTATAGCATAATGGATTACAGTTGCTTCTTTACTGCACAATTATGCTCATTAGTCTTGCTTTCTAGAAAGAAATATCATACAAAGTTCCACAGATATGAGTACATAACATGTAATATGAACAGCATTTGATAAATGTCTAACTATGGTAGTCAGTCATCATGCTTGCTTTTATGACATCTGAGACATCTTATTTGTCTTAGATTGTGACATTCATATATTCAGATATCTAGGAAGACTTCTTCTTCTTCTTTCAATTTTTCCCAGTTAGGGCTCGCCACAGTGGAACACCTGACTGCTCATGATTGACAGTGGAGTTTTACAGTGTCGAGTTGCCAGCCTGGCGCCCAACCTTCCTTGGAAGGCACACACACGCACTCACACCTAGGGCCAATTTAGAGTATCCAATCCACCTACAGCATGTCTTTGGGATGTGGGAGGAAACCAGAGCACCCGGAGGAAACCCACGCGACCACAGGGAGGACATGCAGACTCCACACAGAGGGCACCCCAGCCGAGGATCGAACTGGAGAACCTCTCGTGTGAGGCAGCAACGCTAACCGCTGCACCACTGTGGCCGCCCAAATATCTAGGAAGACTAATTGTTAAAAACTGAGATCCTTACCTAGCAGCGTAACAGTAAATGTGTATGGACCGGATTCACGAAGGCTTGCACGGAGTCTAAGAGTAGAGTAAGACTCCAGCAAGCCAACATGTCCGCCGAGCGATCCAAGAACAGCCGGCAGGGGCATGCAACTGAGCTCTCTAAACTAGTCCTACATGGACAGGGCTGGGATATGCAAATTACCTCAATTGCAGGCGAAAGCCATGCAAATGAGGTAAATTTGTAATCCAGGAAACCTGAACCTGTCCGAGTAGGAGTAGTGTTATCTGCAGAAATGTACTCAGTTGATAACTGAGTACGGTTCTGCAAATAGGAAAACGCAGCCGTGTCAGCTGCAAAAAAAGCATGCATTCACAGGAGGAAGCATGCCAATGGCAAATATATGGCCATTGGCAATGGGAAGTGATGCAAATTAAAAATAAAATAACTTTTTTTTTAATCCCGATTTCCGAGGTTTAACCGTAGTGCAGCGCCGCACAAACTCGCTGTGCCCTAAAAAGCAGAAAATGAATAATTAAGATCCACAAATGTGGATTTCATAGCTAAAATGAATTCACAATGCAAGGGAATGGCAGGCTGAAGACAACATGGCCACTGTGTAGAGGTTGCCAAGGGTGGAAGCTCAGTCTAAGAGATGTAACTAAGCATTAGTAGGCAATCCTATGCAAAAGAGAGTTATGATAGTGAATCGCAAGCTCACATAGCAAATGAGCACAGTCAGTGGAGTGTAGGAGTAGGATAAGGGGAGTAACAGAGTAGAAGATAGGTGACATCACGAGGGGGGTATGTATGAAAGGAGTGCAGCTTATTGGAGTAGAGTGACATGTGTCAGCTTACATTTACATAATAGTGAAAGAGGTGTGTCAACAGGTAGGCCAGGTAAAGTCAAGAAATCGAAGGTGTATGCTGTGGATAACACCAAAGTTTCTTGCTGAGCATGCATGCGCGCGTGGGCGCACCAGTAAACCCAAGTAAGACAGTGTGCGCGCGTGTAAGCGTGTGTGCACGCGTGTAGGCTTGAGTAAGCATATGTAAGGCTGTGTAAACAGTTGTAATCGTGTTTGCACCAGTGTGTGCACATTTTAACAGGAATAAGCAAGTTTTAGTCCGTTTAAGCATGTGTGCATGAGTGTGAGCTGGTGTGCGCATGTTTGCGCTTGTTTACGTGGCGCTGCCCCCTGAGGAAACAGAAAGGGACAAGGAAGTACAACAAACAGTAGGAAGTTAACCAGGGAGTTCTAGCAGAGCTAGCAGGTGAAAACAATCGGAATCAGCCAATTACACAGGCATTACACTAGCCCAGCCCAGCCCAGTACTCAAAACCCAGTAAAAACATTCCAGTATGTATTTCTCAGACACACTGCAACACTGCAGTAAGCTAATAGAAGTGAAAACTGAAAAAGCTTTACTGAGACAAAGAAATGTTAGGGGCTGCCATTGCTGTCATAAGGCAACATATGCAACATGCTGAGGGTGGTGACAATGCAAATGCTGCTGTGCAACCCACAGTGAGGAGACGGAGAAGAGTGTACAGGCTTAAGGTAACCTACCAGGGGCTACATGAGCTGGAGATAGTGGAGCGCTATAGATTGGACAGAGACTTCATGCAGCAAATTGTTGAGCTGTGCAGGCCACGCCTCACACACAGAACCAACAGAGGGGAACCCATCCCAGTGGAAACCAAGGTATGTGTTGGCCTAACAATATTAGCAACAGGTACCTTCCAGAGACCAACTGGTGATATGATGGGGATTTCACAGGCATCAGCATTTAAGGTACTGCATCAGTTCCTGAATGCCATGACAGCACATGTCAGTGATCATGTATATTTCCCCAATTCCCGTGAGGTATTGGCCAGCAATATGTGTCTCTTCCAGCAAATAGCGGAATACCCTGAGGTAGTGGGTGCAATAGACTGCACGCACATTCGCATCAAAGCACCAGGCGGGGAGCGGGGTAGGGTCTACTATAACCGCAAGGGTTACCCCTCCATCAACTGCCAGGTCATGTGTGATGCCCAGGGCATAATAATGAATGTGTGTGCTGGCTGCCCTGGAAGCTACCATGACTCCCATATCTGGCATGTGACACAGCTGTACCAGACATTTGCCAATGGGGACATCCCTCATGGTCACCTAGTGGGGGATGCTGGATATGCACTTGAGTTGTGCCTGATGACACCCATCAGAAATGCACACACACCTGAACAGGAATGCCATAATGAGGCACACGCACAAACATGAAATGTAATTGAGTGTGTGTTTGGGCTGCTCAAGTCACGGTTCTCGTGCCTGGACACATCTGGTGGAGCCTTGCAGGACTCACCAACTACATGTACCCAAATAGTCATGGTATGTGCTATGCTACACAATATGATCCTGTGAAAACAGCTGCAGCAGGAGCAGCATAGAGCCGGGCACAACAGCCCCCCACCATTGCCAAGGCCATCCCAGGCAGAGCGTGACTCGGAGGAGGAACAACCTGAGCCTGCCCCAGTAGGCAGAAGGAGGCGTGCCCAGTATGCTTTGGCCTTGGCAAAGAGGCAATGCATAGCATATACACTGGCCCAGTTGGAAGCCTGGAAATGATACCTCTCTCCGACTCGCACATATAGTAAAAGCAATGCCTAACTTGACACTACCTGTTAACAAACATGTATAGGGAGTGTAAAATGTGCATCCGACATAGGCAGCCCTGCAGCACCACCTGAGGCATGATTGCTATGTGTTAAGCAATATAAAGCACTGCTAAACAGCTCTCACCACTATTTACTATATGTGAACAAAATTGCACACACTAAGTAGCATAACTACAGGCAGTGTTCAGCAATATTGTGCACTGTCCAGCAATGTTAGGCAACATTGAGCAATGTTGTGCAAGTCTGGTCAAATGTGGGTATAGATCAAAAGCAGGTTAACAAGTTGATATTTGCTTCACTTTTCTTGAAGCAGTCTGTTCTGCCATGTATGAAAATCTGAAGCAGTGACAGTCTTCGAACCCAGGATACAGTGCACTATAGTCAGAGTACAGAACCACTAAACTATAACAGTATGTCAGTAGTCAGCTTGCATGAAAAAATGTTGATAAGTCAATGCTAAGTATCTAATGGAAACCTTGCATGCATAGCATAATCCCTGACGAGTCAAGACACAAAGGTGAGGCCTGCAGTAATAATAGAACCTGATATTCAACACACATATAGTATAAATGTTAATATTGGTAATGTTCACACACATCAACAGACATAGTGGACCTCAGACAGCAACACACTGCAAGGTCACACTGGGCATGCTCACACACTTGAAACTATGAGACAAATGTCAGGCAACAAAACACTGAAAGTCTGAACTGGGCATGCTCACACACTTAGGTCAAGTTTGAGTACAGCAGTGGGCCACACATATCCCACCGTTGCAAGTGTCAACCCAGGAACCTCACACTATTCACCAATCCACCATGTGCACACAGTGATATGACAACAGACACAATATAAAATAGTGAAATACTGTCACAATCAAATATGTTATGCACAAACCTAGGTTGTTCATAGGAAGTGGTAAAGCAAAGAAGAAACAAAACCTGCAATCAGTACCATCACTGAACAATGTGCATCCTGAACATTAGCATAGGTTCAGAGGTTGACACTAGGCTATCTGCCTTAGGGTATGTAGAAGCCTAGCCACAGTGTGTTTGTAGTCTGCAATCATGCTAGATCAATAGACTGTGCCTGTCAATAGTAGGTCATACAAGATATCTCACATTTGTTCAATTCATTCTGCCTCTGTCTAGCAAGGACCCATAACATATCCCAGGGCTAAAAATACGATCACCCGTCCACCTGTGAAGATGTCACCTGTAGGTGTTCAGCATGGGTCTGTGCATATGTGGTACTATGATCACATTCTCGAGTGAGTGGAGTTTCTGTGATGGCAATATGCCCTCCAGCATGTCCTATTAACATCATTGCTCATGTACCTGTCCCTGGAGCATGTAGCTGTAAGGGACTTTGATATCCTCATGTGGAGCCTGTCCATCAATGCTGTGATGGACATGGCATCAAAGAAAAGGCACAAACTGCATCCAAGTAAGCAGTAAGCAACTGAGGAGAGCTGGGGTCACCATAGCCAAACTGTGCATACCATCTGTGTGAGTCCCTAGATCCACTTGGTATGTAAATCTGTGTACATTCCAGTTGCTGCAGGTGTTGGGTAAGGTACATCCGAAATGGGCCATTGTATCCAAGCATGTGCCAGGTAACTACAGGGTCACAATGACCCCACCTGATCTGGATGTAAAACTGTATGGGATAAGGTTGCCTAAATAGAAGGTGTGTCCAACAACATTGGCAACGTGAATGTCAAAGGCAAGAGTACTAACTGTTCATGTCCCCAAATCACAAACCACACACAGTGTACATGATGTATCATCATCTATGTGGTAATGTGTGTGCATGATGTTACTACCAAAGGTGATGACTATGCATCTAAAGTAAGGTAGCTGTAGGCCATGGCTCTGGCACCAGTCAGCCATCTCTGTGAGACCCTTTCTGAGGATGCTTGTGCCAGCTGTGGAGTCGAATATGGCACACAGTTTGCAGTCATCTGCAAACATGGTCATCCATATTCCTCCTGTGTTAGCCAGTATGTATCAGAAATATATACAGAACAAGAGAGGCCCCAGGACTGAGCCCTGTGGGATGCCACGTGTAACTGGTGTATAGTCAGACATGGCACCTGAAATACTGACCATGTGTGTGCTATCCATGATCCAGTTAGCAATCCAGATTGTGACATATGTGTAGATATTGAATCCGGTGATCTAATGTGTAAACGCCAAGTGGGGTATTGTGTAGAAGTGGTGTGCAAGCTCCAGGTAGGCTGTGTGGACAACCCTGTGTACGTCTATGGACCTGTTAACTGTTTAAAGACATCAAACATCTGCAAGAGGCAAGATATGCCCACAACAATACCAAATTGTGTAGGATCGAGTGTCTGTAGGTTCACAATGTGTATGTGTATGTGTTCCATGATGATGCACTCCATAGTATAGCAGACCAGGATAGTTAAGCATATATTGTGATAATGTCCAGGGTCCCTTGTGGCACCAGCACTGTGTAGCGGGTACACCGTAGCTGTATGCCATTCCATGGGTACACATCCTGTAGTAACTGTGATATTGAACAGTGACATAATGTGAGTGTGAAGTTTGTCATGAATCTCGTGTATGCCACAGTCTGGGACACTATCTGGTCCCACTGATGCTGTGTTGTCTGCTATGGAGGAGAGGGCAGCACACACATGTTCATCTGTGATGTCAGGGAGGCTACACCCTGTTGTGATGGACATGTGCACTGCAGGGGGGATGGTGCGGAAACATTCCCACTGAACCTGTTGTCCAGGATGTTCGCAATGTCAGTGGGTTCACTGTATCATTTGTAATTATGCAGTAACTCACAGCATATCTGTGAGTTCAAACACAGGTCCCTGACATAACTAAATAAAGCCTTGTGATTGTCCACAGTGTCTGTTGCAAGTGTCTGTTAGAAGTGGGCCTTAGATGAATCAGCAACTGATCGTAGCTATACCATAGTACTGATCAGAGATGCCTTCCAGATTGTGATTGTGCTCTATAATGTAGTAGCCTCCTCCTGTCCATGTACAGCTCAGTAATGGACATGGTCCAGTAGACAGGTCCCCTGCCTTTGGAGGAGTGAGTCTTGTAGTTATCTGGAATAGCATGATCCATGAATTCCAGTAGTTGTCCATAGAATGTGCTTGTAAAGTATGTAGTTGTCTGAGCCGTAATTAACACTGTCCCAGGGTCATTGAGGGATACCACCTCAGTTTGTACAAGTGTGGCATTTGCTCATGAGAAGTATGTCACTGAGATCACATAGGATGTGTGTGTGTATGGGATATGTATGTCTAGTGAGATGAATGTATGTTCCAACCTTAGCAATTACAGGTATACCTCTGTTGTGGAACATAGAGTCCCCATGTGTGTGATGATCAGGTACCACGTGTATAACCCCCTGTGGGTGTGGTGACCAGGTCTGCCCTAGCATTTGAGTGTAACAATCTTAGCAACTGTTGTGCGAGGGTGTCACTGCTTGAGTAGTATACCCAGTCAATGTTTGTGTATTTGAAGTAACACAATATAATGGTGTTTGGTGAGACCTTCACATTCCCCAGTGTTCCCAGGAATAACGACTGTTGTGCCCATGTTTGGGAGTGTGGTCTGTAACAGTCTACAAACTGAAATGCAGTTTTGACCACTCTCAGTTGCACATGTACATTCCCCAATGCTTTGTGTACTGCTACCAACCTGGAGATGTGTGTATGAATGATGTATATGGAATCCCCCCCTATTGTTGTTGTCCAGTCCGAGTCCTGTGTCTGAAAACCATGGTATGATGTAAAACAAGTTAGTGCTGCTGTGCTTTTGTGAGCCTGAACCAGGTGTTAGTTACTGCACATATATCGACAGATTCCATACTGATGTGAGTCCCGAGGGCATGCATTCTGAGGGTTAGACATCAGTTGTTGAGCACCATCACTCTCCGTTTCCTGTACCCTGTAACGTCTATGGCTGTAGTTATGTCATCTGACCCTCGCTTCAAACAGCCACTACGTGTGTCAAGAGCCTAAGGCAGTCTGTGAAAGCCTAGAGGTGACAGCTGCATGGCATCCATAGTGAATGTACATGGCATGTTGAGCATGTAATCCCAGGCTGACAGACACTGGATCCCCTGTGAATGACAACAATATGTTATTAGGCAACTGTTAAAACTGATCATGTCATCTGTATACTGTGACATAGTACTTGGTGAGGGTAAGATGCTACACAAGGTCAGGGTCATACTGTCCTGGCCTACATGATCAGAGAGCCCCTCTATGTCTCTTGTCATGTAGTTCAGGGAGGAACGTCTGAGAGTCTACACACCAGAATGCTCAATGATGGAGCCATATTTGTACTTGCAGTGGACTGACAACAGTGCATGTGTCATGTGGCATATCCTGGCACCCGACACACAGCACAAAGTGACCTTCACCTTGTTCAGCCTGGTGAGTGGGATGTCAGTGTGACCAACAATTACACTCACCTAATACAGTTGTATGAGGTGTGTTGTGTAGGCCTAAGGGCAGTGACTGTGTGGCACAATGACTTTGTGAACTATGTGATGATATGTGTGTATGGTTGTGTGTTAGCAGTTGTTTGTGTGTCTGCTTTGGATCTCTCAGCTGCTTAGGCAGAGTACATTTAGATGCTCCAAGTATGTCATTGTGTGTCAATGTATACGGTTTGCTGTTGTCATAGGTGCATGTGTGACTGTATTTGTGGTGTGTGTGGTTACCTTCACGACCCGATAGACTGTGCCAGTCATGGCTTGGGAGAGCTCAGCCTCCTGTCTGTCTATACAGTTGCACCTCTCACAGATATCTGAGTTTGTTGGTAGGAGACAGTGTTACCTGTGTACATAAGGCAGTTGTAACAATGCGTCAGAATTCCAATATGCACCAGCTGGACTGGAGAGTACACACAAAACTGACCTTTGGACATGCCAGGATATGATGATGACATACACTGTCGACTTGATCACAAAGGATCAGTAGTGTGTCAAGTGTGTAAAAGAGTATAACAGGGTATTAGTGTTCAGGTTTGTTGTTGCTGTGGAAAGATAATCTGCAAAGGAGTACAGACAGAAACATTACACCTCCTTTAGCTAGGTCAGAAATATCGATGTACAGTCATATATGTCCTGAGTCAGGGTCAACTGTACCTGACTGCCAATGTCAACATCCTGTCAGACAGGCCCATACATACATACCCACCTCCCAGTGACAAAAGGCTCTAACATCATACCAGGAGATATCACATGTAGAATGTGTAAACTGGTCCCCACAATGCCAAATGAATCCTATCACGTGGATAGCAATGTTTCCCCATATGTGTCATAAGTGAACGACAGGACAAACAGACACTGCACCCGAACAGTCTGTTGAGCCTCACACTCTCTACAGGATCTTACACCGTTAAATGTGTTACAGCAACATGTGGCACACCCCACAAGTGTTGGTGCACAACACACCATGGAAACTATATTTCTATAAGCCTACAAAGTCCGAAATGCTAGTCCATGGAGTCCATCATGATTGCAGTCAGGAACAGAGATATTGTAAACCGACAAACACACAACACAAACGTCTGTGGTATGTTAATGAGCACATCATGTTCCCCAAACCTGCTAGATATCTTGCAAGGCAGCCATCCAGGACAAACATCACTGACAGGAGCAACACAGGTCCCACATAGACCTTGAATAGCCCTTTACCAACATCACAGACACATGTGGTATCCACAAAACCTACAATCTGTGCATGAATATGTCTTGTCATATGAAGGAATGGTAATATGTCCACAGATAGATCACACCAGGTATGAATTGTGTATTCCTGTTCAAGATGATCACACCTGCTGACCCACAAGGTTCATTCGTGGGATTGCATAACACTACGTGTACACACATAACCATGTCCAGTCTGATGTCAGCAACCTACAAACATAGCACGTGAATTGAACCGCACAGTAAAGCATGTAGCCCGTTGTGTTAATGTGTATCTCACTAGTGTCATAACCTAGTTAGGTAGGGGATTGAATCCCGGAATTGTTGAGTGTGTGTGTCTGTGTATATGTGTATGAGATTGGCTTTGAGAGGAGTGGCCTTTTTAGAGACTGTGGAAACACATTAGGAATGGTGAATACCTCTTTGCCAAGTGTGATGATGTCAGCATCCTACAAATAGAGCTTTTGAAACAAATGCACCCAGTAAAGCAAATAGTGCATTATGTTAATGAGTATCTCACTAGTGTCATAACATAGTCAAGCAGGAGTTTGAGTTCTGCAAATGCCAAGTGCGTGTATGTGTGGGATTTCCTTTGAGAGGCGTAGCCTTTTTGGAGACTGTGGAAACACATTTTAAAAGAGGTACATCCCTCTTTGGAAAGTCTGATGATGTCAGCATCCTACAAATATTCAAGGAGAATAAAAACCACCCAGTAATGCAAATAGCATGCCGTGTTAATACATATCTGTCCAATAACATGACATAGTTAGGTAGGGGGTTGAATCCTGCAAATGCTGAGTGTGTGTGTGTGTGAGACTGCCTTTGAGAGGAGTGGCCTTTTTTGGAGACTGCGGAAATACATTAGGAGTAGTGAATCCCACTTTGCCAAGTGTGATGATGTCAGCATCCTACAAATAGAGCTTTGGAAAAAAATGCTCCCAGTAAAGAAAATAGCATGCCGTGTTAATCTGTATCTCACTAGTGTCATAACATAGTCAGGGAGGGGTTTGAGTCCTGCAAACGCCAAGTGTGTGTGTTGGAGGGGGGGTGTATGTGTGTGATTCCCTTTGAGAGGAATAGCCTTTTTGGAGACTGTGGAAACACATTTTAAAAGAGGTACATCCCTCTTTGGAAAGTCTGATGATGTCAGCATCCTACAAATATTCAAGGAGAACAAAAGCCACCCAGTAATGCATATAGCATACTGTGTTAATGTGTATTTCTCCAGTAACATAACATAATTAGGTAGGGATTTAAATGCTGAGTGTGTGTGTGTGCATGAGACTGCCTTTGAGAAGAGTGGCCTTTTTGGAGACTGTGGAAATACATTAGGAGTGGTCAATTCCTCTTTGCCAAGTGTGATGATGTCAGCATCCTACAAATAGAGCTTTGGAAATGAATGCTCCCAGTAAAGCAAATAGCACATCGTGTTAATGCATATCTCACTAGTGTCATAACATAGTCAGGTAGGGGTTTGAATTCTGCAAACGGTGTGTGTGTGTGTGTGTGCCAGAAGTGGTCAATACAGTGTGGGTTTTGCTTTTACTACGGTATGACATATGTTTCAAACAATATGTGCATTGCACACATCGGGTATCTGTGTGTGAAATAGATATGTGTACATGTGACCTCAATCAGTACATAGGTGTGAAGCCTGCATATTACATGAATACATTTGTAACCTTTGACAGATTGTGCCGTTGCTACTCAGATCATAGGCCACATATGTATGTCTGCATCAAGACCGGCCAATGTAGTGACCCGTGGCCAAGGACATCCCTGCCACACACATCCATGACACGTATTGTAGAGTACTGTGAGTGAGGGTAATTGCTGGGGTATATGTCAGACATGTTCATACACAACAACGACTGACATTAATGGACAGTCATGATAGGTGTGCACCAGCCCTGTGGATATGCATGCAGGCCCTTAATGTGTTATGTGAAACACCGAGGGACCCCACAATACCTATGGATATGTGGATACCAAGGGACAGATTACATAACACGTGTCTGTCTGTACACATTGGTACCCAACATACGTGTTCAGGGCTACCACCTATGTGGTACTGTCGGGATAGTATGTATAGTAAATGTGGATGACCATGCCATAGACAGTGTACTGCTATACAGCATGTATTGGACAACAGGTATCTGTCTGTATGATACCCTTGTGTAGGATATGCGTCCCATCGGGGGAATGCAGTGTAGGCCAACGCATGCATTACCAGATGTGGATGGACATATCCCTAGTATGTTTGCATGTACCAAAGAGTATTTTATACCACACAGGTGTGGTCCCAAGAACGTGTGGCGGTCAATACCACTGCTTACTGTTATAGTATAGTACTGGAAGGATCCAACTGTTACTGAGTTCCCTACAACTGTGAGTCATTTGTCAGGACATCATCTAATGATTGGTTATAGTCATGCTGTTGAGGTGGTGTATACTGCCAGACTGCAGATCATTGACAGATATCAACGGTATCACCCACAGCATAGTGCCAACCCATGTCATACACACATGTGTACCCATGTTAGTACATATCTGTAGTAGAATGCATACTGGCCATCGAAAGATGCCATGAGATGTTAACAATGTGTAGAACAGGGTATGTCGCACATCCCACATGTCCACTATGCACGTACATGCAGACAGTGCACACACACCATGTTCACAGATGTACACCTACTAATTTGTAATGCACACATCACACACGTACTGTCCACTCACTAACACATGCTGTCAACAGTGTACACTTCATCCAAGTGGCACATGGGTGGACAATACATACTCAGACCTAACACGGGTGTAAACAATGCTACAATGACTATCAGAGCTGTGATGCATAATGCCTGCTCAGATATACCTACAAGGATATCAATACACCTTCCTGTTGGCAACTTGCTACTATTGCTACACTGCTATGATGTCACCCTGTGCATCATAACCATGTTAGCCTATTCCTGCATCAATGTGACAGATGACAGGAGGTGGCACAGGTGTCATCATATGCACAGGGTGTGTTGTAGGCTTGCCAGAGCCCAACATTGACCCATCCAATCAGCATGTGTGTGTGTGTGTGTGTGTGTGTGTGTGTGTGTGTGTGTGTGTGTGTGTGTGTGTGTGTGTGTGTGTGTGTGTGAGGGACAACAGCACTGCATGGGCCAATGTTGATGTAATGTGTGTGTGTATGTGTGAGCCCTAGTTGTATGGTAAATCTGTGTGTGTCTGCATGCACACAACTCCACCATGTGGCTGCCATATATGGGCAGTTGTGGGACAGCCACAGACTGTACCTGCTAGGCCGTACAGATCACTGTCTCTGGCCATGGACACCGTACCTGTGCCTAGCAGGGGTGCTACAGGCAGTATCGGGTACCAACCCTGACTGGGTGCTATCATCAGAGGCAGAGGTATGATGACTGGACCTCTGTCATGGTGGGACTGGCCAGTGCCATGTGCATGTGGTCTAGTAGGATGGTCAATGGACAGGCCAGCCCCAGCATTGCTGGGGCTGGTACTGCCACTATGGGAGCGGCTGTGATCTGTGGCCCATCCGCGATGAATGCCAGCTGATGCTGTTGCTGGCATGTGTCCACGTCGGCCTCTCATCCTTCCCGCATGGTCCTGGCTCATGGCTAACACATTGTGGAGGACATCTAATGTCTCCCTCCAATGGCTATTAATGACCTCGGTGTAATTCCGGATGGCACCGGCAAGGTCACGGATGCTGTCATTGATAGCAGTGTAATGGGCCCTCTGTGCCCTTAGTCCCTGTTGGGTGTACTGTTCCATAGGTGCCTGTGCCTGCATTACAGCCTGGAACATACTGGAGGTTGTAATACCTTCGGGGGCAAGTCTGCCAGGGGCAGTATGACCAGTGGTGCTCCCCCGAGAACCCCTGGACATCCGCCTATGTGGTAGCATTCTGGTAATCTGGCTATGGCTGCTGTGAGGGGATGCATGTGCCATAGGTACCACACTCTCCTGGTCAATGCCAACTGTATGCTGTCCCTCAGCTACAGCCATTGGTGACGAGGGATGTATTGGCAGTATGAGTGTGCACATAAATGGAGTTGACCGCTGTGTACTGTTGATTGGTGGACCAACGACAGACTCTGTCAGACCTTCCTGTGCCACAATACAAGTCTCATCATCTCCACTATTAGTGGTGGTGACATCAGGTTCCCTGCTACACTCAGCCACGCCTAACACAGCACCTGTGGAAGGAAGACAGGAAACACACTTTACAATCTGTACATGATGTTAGCACACATGCACACATGCAGACATGCAGACATGAACACATGAACACATGCACACATGCACACATGCACACATGCACACATGCACACATGCACAGATGAACACATGCACACATGAACACATGCACACATGCACACATGAACACATGCACACATGAACACATGCACACATGCACAGAAATACACTGCTCACCACAGCACATACCCACACACACACACACACACACACACACACACACACACACACTAGCAATCCAACACATACACAATATGATGGGTGGGTGATGGTGGGTGACAGTATCTCAAGGCAAATAGTCACCACACATGTGTCAGCAGGCAGACCATGTGTTGCTCAACACCATGCAGTACAAGTGTAGACAGCCCTTTCTAATGACATTATACATGGCTTTGATGCATGTGTGCAGTTGTGCAGTGATTGGCTACACCCTGGAACACAATGTGTACATGGACACTACATTGCTGTGCAAGTATTATCTGCTCTGCAATGTCATGTGCACCATCACTCAATGGTATACATACCATGGCTGCATGTGTCATCTGTGTGACACATAGACTGACATGTGTGATGACAGTGTCTGTGTCCATATCACATAATAGTGGGCACAGGTGTAGCAAATGCATGCAATGTACAGACATGGGATGAGTGGTTCATGTAGATGTGAGGGAATCCCAATGCACGACATGGACATTGCACAGTGGTTATGGTGCGTGTGGGACATATTGCAGATATGTTGTTGCCAGCCATGATATGGCATGCTACACAACTGCAACATTAAACACCACACATACCCAAATGTGTGTCATGTGACCTATACACCCAATAGCATTCCAGGACAAATATGTGACTCTTTGTACAGATGGTGGCTGTTGTGCAAAATGTGTATACTAGCATATGTAAGCACACACACAACATGCTACGCATGGTGTGTATAAATGCACATGTTTGCACACACAGAACAGTGAGGTGCACAGCAAAGACTGCTATGTGTAGTACTATGGTCACTGTAACTGGATGGGGTGTAGTACCATGTGCCATCATCATCATCATGCATCTTGTGGTCACTCACGGCTACTACTGTGTGACAGACCACTGCCTAGCATGCTGTACCTGAACTGCAGTGCCATGGATACGTTCACTATTACACAGTCACTTTGTACATGGGTGTATGAGGTGCCCAGTAGGAAGCATTGCCTAACATGACTGTGTTATGTGTTGAAGACTGTTGCACAGCCCCATGATAGGCCTCTACCCCTGAGGTACATCGTGTGTGTGGATGACATGTGGGATACTGACGTGTGACCTTACAGTGGGTGTGTGGTTATGCCATATGTAGCATGATTTTGTATACTGCATGTGATAAATGTCTTATGTTGTGTACAGGTGTTGCAACTATGCCTATCCAATGTGCAGTACAGGGTTGCCCCAACTGTGTGTCATGCTCTGTGTATTGCATGTCATTGAGGAAGCTACTGACGTTACTGAGCTGTGCAACGTCTCACAGCAAACATGCACGGCATGCATTATGCATAGGTGTGTTACATGTACATGGCCTACACCTCACCTATGACATGCATATTTCATTACCAACATTGCAGGTATAACACACTCACCAGTATGGATCGGCTGCCCTGCCGTCACACCAGAGGGACCTACGAGAATATGAGAGGGTTCATCAGTGGCCACAACTGTGGCATTGCTACAGTGAGTATGCTAAACTGCAGTACAACAACATTCAATAGTCACAGGTGTAGGGATATTATACAAACTATCCGAATTGCATAACAGTAGGCAGCAGAACTGCTAAACACACAGTACACATCTCACGTGCACATAATCTAACAATACAGTTAACTGTAGTCTACAGATAGGGCGTATTACCTGCTTGCTCCAGGTGGATGTGCTGGGTGGCTCTGGCCTCCATTACAACACATGTCAGAGGTTGCCGTAGCTGTTGTCCAGGAGCCACCATGCTTAAGAGCAGCTCCTCTGCTCTGGTGAGGGGGGGTGTATGGCCACCCCACCACCTGTGGCAAGCTGCTGTCTTTGGATATCAGACGCACGCCACCAGACTTGTCTAATTAAATCATTGCAGTGATGGCGTACCTGCTCATATGTCCGGTTATGCTTGCCTATGTCATTTACCCAACTAACAAGCTCCTGCCACAGTGCAGTCCACTCCTGCTGGTGCTGGCTGGTTCTGGAGAACAGCATGGTGTACTGCTGCAAAAGGCTGTTGACTATCACCTCTTCCTCTTCTGCAGTGTAAGCTGGATTACGTTGGTGGGCCATCTGGCTGAAAAAGATAAGAACAATATGTGTGAGAGTGTCCTGTGGCACACTTTACACCTTTACCCATATATAACACTTTGCTGACATATATACCATCCTATTGTCTGTCAGTGGTTACACACGTTCAATAACACTTATTGGTTCTCAGGCCACAACTAACTAACACTGCCTGGCAGACTCTATATATCACACCACTATACAACAGTACCCGACACACTGTTTGTGACACATTGCACAACCTCAAGACAGGGGTATATATCACACCAATGCACGAACAGAGATGTCATCCATTGCAATGGATGTAAAGTACAGGTACAGTAGTACCAATCAAACACCCTAGTCATTGATGCCATAGCCCTGCCTAACAGATGTGTCCAGTTGTTACTATAGGTGGCATACTGCTGTAACAGACTATAGATGTTGCTGGATACACACGTCAACCCTGTAACACACATATGATTGCAGCCATTGTACAGGCATAATCACACACACATCAGGCAAACATACAATGCACCACTGTATGCCAACACAGATGAGCATTACCTGTGTACCATACGGTGCTGTGTACCACTACTTACACACCCTTATGCCTGCAGTCTGTTCTCTGTGCAGACTACAGGAAACACACATGACAGTGTTTCCAAGCAATGTGAACGCACACCATACTGTGCTGTTTAGCCCTACAGCTTCAGGTAGTACTACAGTTCATATTGGTGATGGATTCACCTGCAGTTCATATTGGTAATGGATTCACCTGCAGTACCACTCACTAAGCATACATGTATAGCTCTAGCCTACAATGACACACCACATTCATCAACGGAGAACTACGTCACATCATATGCCGTACTACTATGTCTGCCTAACAGTACATTACACATCAGTTGCTGTCCTCACAGCTAGATTAGGCACTATCATGTCAGATACAACATCACACTAAGCTATCACACATTTACAGACCTTGCACACATTCAGCGTTACACTCATTCAACCTCACATAGCAGCTATTGCATAAAGTACATGTGTGAGTGCATAGTGTCATAGGTAGGTGATATGCTATTGGCCCTAGTGCCTACGGCAGCCTAGCCATATGCTACCCTGGCCTTTGACACACATGTACTCTGATTTCACTTACCCCTGCCAACCTGAACCACAGAAGTGTTTCCTGGAGTGTATTAACAATCTCTCACACAATCATCAGGGGTATTTATAACAATTGCTAAGGAGGAGCCTTGTTTGCTATTGCTATGTGGTCTATTCTGGTGTATGGCATATGTCTGAGATGGGAACCTATGTTTAGTGAGCTGACAAGGTTTAGGGCCCTAGAGCGTGTAACCCCGAGGGGTTGTGATATGTTGCCATGGTGGTTGTCACCCAGCTATGGGTGTGACATACCTTTGTATGTACGGCAGAGGTCACTTCTGTGTGGCCAGTATGCAATACAGTGTAGTTGTGGTTTTGTGAGTCAGTCTGCATAGGGCATCTGCTTGCGGATAGTATTACCCTTTGGGAGGTCTGTCTGTGGCCTGTTCACCTGGTGTAGTTGTCATGTGAAGTACATACCACACAGGGCATTGTGATGAGTAGAGGGGAACCCTACCCTATACTTCCATAGATGACACACCTGTTGTCATGACACATACCACAATGTGGCACTGTCTTCATCACAGTGGAGGCTACTGTCCACCTGTGTCCCATGTTCCATTATCACACCTTCACTGTTAGGTAGATCTCTGCCTATGTGTTAGTTAATGGGTACACTGTTTTGGGAAGGTGGAATGGCACTGCAGTATCATCACTTGTCTACAGTCGATGCCTTGTTCACCACACACCTGTTGCGGTACATATGACCCCGTGTCTCTGTGTCTCTCTCTCACTCTATATGTATATATATATATATATCTATATAGCTATATAGATATATATATATATATATATATATATATATATATATATATATATATATATATATATATGCATATCTATACACATACATGTACACATCCATTGCTGTACACATGGATGTACATATAGGCACATGTACAGTCCACATTTCATGGTGGGGATCTCACTTATGCGACAGTTGTGGGATGTACAGGTATGTGATTACATTGCACAGTGTTGTGCAGAATACATGTGGGTGTCCTCAGCCCTTGTAGCATTAGCAGGCCTCACTGTCTGTAACACATCAGATCTGACAAATCTGTCCCACAGCATTTAACCACCACATGACATATATCAACACTACCATAGCTGGCCTTAGGCATAGGCCTACTGGGCGGCCACCTAGGGCGCCGCTCTAGCAGGGGTGCTTTTCCACTATTTATGTGGACACAAGGATGGGGGCACCAGGAAGTGTGGTGGGGGCACCGTGGGGCCCTTTTGCCTAGGGCACCAGTTGACCTAAGGCCACTCCAGCGCACTGCATGCTGTCTTCTAGGCCACACACTACAACCTAGATGGATATATGCACATATCAACATTCACTGACAGATAGCTGTCCACCCTTCACTAACAGTTGCAGTATGTCCCTTGCCCTATGCACATGTGCAAATACAGATAGATACATACTGCTGCCACACATGGATGATTTGCACTGTGTAGAGTACTTTTCGGGAACATCTACAACATGCCAACACATACATTTGAGTTACATACCTTACCTTTGTATTTACCTGCTCCGTGTGTTACGGTTTTGTATCTTTTTTTTTTTTTTTGCTGGTTTGATTTGGGTATTTGCCCTCTATTTCACCTTTGGTCTTTTTTTTTTTTTTTTTGCTAGTTTGATTTGGGTTTTTGCCCTCTATTTCACCTTTGGTCTCTGTTTCTGTCTCTCTCTCTCTCTCTTTCTCACTCTCTGTCTCACGACACCTGCAATGATATAATTGCATGTGTGGTCTGCAGGTACAGCCTGCTTTTCTAGGTATCTGCACTTGTGCATGTGAGAACCTCTGCACCAATTGCTGCCCACCATTGAGTAATTGCATGCAGCCTGCTGTTTGGTGATTGCATTACTCACTGTGATTGCAGCCCACTGCTATAAAATGCTATGTTAGGTAGGCATAGCCCTTTCAGATTTCAAAGGTGGGGCCCATTCTTGTTTGCTCTGGACACCGTTGTGTCAGTCTGAAGGTTGGTATATGTCTCTTATATGATGCTAGGGTTGTAGCCAGTTATGTGCATGTTGTACTCATACCTGCATGTTGCTGCTTCCAGTACACACATCTCAGTGTAGACATGTACGCACCCCTCCAAATGCTAACACAGGATACATGGGAGTATGTACTTTTTTCTCACTTACACAATTAACTGCCATGCAAATGTGGTTATTGCACTGTATTCCTGTGGCCAGTGTTTATTCTGTTCTGATACTGTGTGGTGTTTGTAAGGTGCTACTGTAACATTATTCCCTGCTAGGATGGCTGGTTCTCCTTTCACATTCATGTCATGCAATTCCACAACCACTGCTGGTAAAGACCCACAGAAAAGGGTTTGTGTTATACCATTCCTAATTTCCATTTACATTCCCTCATTGTAATGCATGATATATTTATTTCAGAACCAAGTTATTTGTATATCTGCTGTGGCTTAGTGGTAATTCATGCAGTCTATTGTGACAATGGGCTGGGGTTCGAGACTGGCAGAGGTTTTTTATTTTGCTGCTCAGCAGAACAAGGGTCCTGCCATAGAGTGACTAAGGCACTTTTAAGCAGTAGAAAGAGGGTTTGTGCAGGTTTGCGTGATGCTTAGCTATGCGTAGCTAAGCGCACACATGCGCACACTCGCTTAATCCCGCTTACTACTGCTTAAAAGTGCTTACTCCTGCTAACCCCCGCGCTAATTTCTTTGAAAGAAAAGAAAATGGGGAGATAGGAAAGTGGTGAAAAAGGGGGCACAGAGAGGGAAAGACAGTAGGAAAACACGCTTGGGATGTGCAGGATGGGTGTAGGGAAGGTCCATAGCTGCCCATTTCTTTGCCAGCAACAGCTGTGCATATGTTGAAAATTTGCAGTGAAATTTGAAACCTTCCACCCCTGAGAGAGGGGTGAGGACAACATAGTTTGTTGTACTGCCAATTAGAATTATCAGTGTACATGTCCAATGGACATGTGTGTGAAATGGGAAGCTATGTATGGGGCGTAATTTTTTTTCGGGTGCAGATTTTTCCAGGGGAGAGTGGTAAGTGAGGTAGAGGAAGTAGGTATATTTGGGGAGGTAGGTTGGGTAGGTAAACAGACAAGGCAAACAAGATGCATACAGGGGCGGAGTATGACACATGGGGTGGGTAAACACAATTGACGGGGACGAATGTTTGGAAATCGCAAGCCCATGAGCCCACAGATGGTAACAGTGGGACTGATATCCCCACCCATGGGCAGTCACCACTGGACCTTCACAGACCCAAGGGTCACTGTGCTGGGTGCTGCATAGTAGGGGCAGGATGACCCGTGAGTCACGCAACTCTTGCCTCGAGCTGGCATAGGGGATCAGCGACTAAACACTGGATCTCTCTATGCACCACAACTCGGACCCTTCGGAGGGAGACAGGAGGCCCTTCTCCGCCCACGCTTGCAGGGGGGGTGAGCCCCATCCCCTGCAGCGCTTCCACCCGAAGGTGGCACAGGACCTACGGAGGAGGGTGGCCCGGGCTGGGCACCAGACCTGCTGGTGCCAGGTGCAACTGCCAGCTGAAGTTGGACAGGTGGGTCTGCTGGGACCGGCCTTCCCATACGTTCTGTGATTAGGTGTTTTTAATTACAACATAGACAACAGCATTCCAAGTTAGTTGTAACAGCATGCAGTAATATTCCCATTAACCCAACACACCAGGGTTACAACAGTTGAACAGCAAGCATAACATATGCATGTATTGAACGACAATGGACATTCCAACAGCATGCAGGGATGATTGGTGGCAACAGACCACCAAGACTGTGGTGTTTTAAAAGTAGGTACAGATTTTTTATAACAATAGGACATATGTTCCAAGAAATGTTATGAGATTACACATACCCATTGAGGTGTGGAATTGCATTGTTTATGCACATGGAGTAGGGTGTAAAAAGAAACCTCCATTAACATCTTATTAGTACTTTAACTGTACACTGCATTCCTATTGATTGCAGGTGTATATCCCCTACATGTATTCTTACACTAAACAACATGCATTTGATTGCGTTATGGGTTTTGCTACTTCATGATATACCTGGCCTATATCTGACATGGTAACTGTCCAGAATGCAGATGTTACTGCTACATACTTGTATTAAATTGATTTGTTTATGTATGTGCACATCTGGATGTGTTCACATGGCTTTTTCACTGTTTTCTACACAACCCTACTTTTCAGGTAACACACTTAAGTTTCTGGGGAACACCTTAACAGGCTACTCGTGTGCCAGATTTACCTATGCATGTCAGCCATTTCACAACTGTTTAGGACTGTTACATACTTCACAGTTACTGGCACTTCCTTCATCCACTTTATATGGGACTGTACTACTGGGGGTTGTCAGCACTTACTACAACAGAGTAACATTTCTTCACTGCAAGGGTTCAACAACAATTTCTGAGTAACTAGCACATACACACTGCAAGTATTATACCTTCCTTATTTACATTAAAACTCTTTTCTACAGGTTCTCTCCTGTATTTGACATTACACTGCGTACAGTAGACCTATTCAGGAAATGTTATACCTTTATTGATAGGTTACAAGACTGTTTTACAGGCTCATTCACATTTTATCTATGACAGTGCATGCAGAGATAGTATTCCAGACATGTTTTTGCTTTATTCATGGGTTACTACACTCTATTCCTGCCTATCTGACTTATGATATGTAACAGTACATGCAGATGATTTATTCAGGGAATGAATGTTTTATACTTCACAGCTACTGCCACTTCCTTCATCCACTTCCTATGGGACTGCACAACTGTGGGTTGACAGCACCTAATACAACTGTACTATTTATTATTGCAAGGGTACAATAACATTTCAAAGTAAGTGACACAGACACACTCCAAATTTTATAACTTTATTAATTATATCGAACACTCTTTTCTACAGGCTCTCTCCTTTACTTGTTATTACAGTGCATACGGAAGACATATTCAGGACATATTATACCTTTCTTGATGGGTTACAACACTCTTTTTCAGGCCTGCTCACTTATATGTTATGACAATACATGCAGGGATAGTATTCCAGAATTATTTTAGCTTGATTGGTGGGTTAGTACACTCAATTTCTGGCTCACTGATGTTTGTTATATAACAGTACATGCAAAGGATTTAATCAGGACATTTTATTGCTGTATTATTGGGCTTATACACTTTTCTCATGCTCACTCACATATATCATGTAACAATACATGCAGAATATTTACTAACCTGCCTGGTGGTGCAACTTTAGCAGCCTATCTGCATAGGCTTGCTGATTCATAGTGCGAGCACCTGCAGCTGTGGAGTAAATAAAGGGATATTGAGACATACCTATCCATTATTTAGACTATATTAGTTTATCTTACATACTGCATTCCATGGCTACCTACTTAGTAGTGGGGCATCCCACATTTGACGGGCCTCCTGGATCCACTGGTTCAGAAGGTCCTGCTTCCGCCTCTTCAGGTCTGCATGGTGGTGATGGACATGCTCACCAGTCCGAGGGATGCCTGTGGCACTGGTGAGTTCATGAGCCAACCGGTTCCAAGCCTCCGCCTTATACTCCGTTCCTTGGAACTGGCCCTGCAGGAGTCGAGTCTCATGCCGATGGACTAGGAGCCAAACCATATATCTTGACTCCTCGATGCCTCAGCGTTGTGCTCGAAAGCATGTACCCGCTCCAACACCAAACATTCTAACTGCAGATGGGAGCTACAATCATTTATGGCGAGTATTCCCGCCTATGCGGCTTAAATATGCCGCATTTCCCGCACTTTTCTGTGATTGGCCATTTTTGAATATTCTCGGCTGACTGCAGACATGCTTAGCAATGGTTAAGCAAACATTTATTACTATATATATGTTAACAGTGGATGTTTTTCCTAAGCTGTCATGGCTTAGTGGTTCAGTACTTTGATTATGGTGCACAGTGTCCTGGGTTCAAACCTTATCATTGTAGTTTATTTTAATACTGTCCAGACAAGTTAGGGGGTGTGGCTGTGTGTAAGCAACTTTGCTCTATGTTGCTCCATGTTGCCCGACGGGGTGCTGGTTGGCGCGGCGCGCACCTCCGCGCAAACCGATTGTGCTGGGTAAAGCACTATTTAGCTTTGGGCAACTATTTTGCACTGGGTAAAGCATGATTTAGCTATGGGCAACTACACTGTGCTGGGTAAAGCGTGAGTTAGCTAGGGGCAACTACATTGCGCTGGGTGATGCGCTGCTTAACTGTGGCGAATTTTATATTGGGATCCTTTAAAATATTTATTTTATTCACTGATACATTGGCCATTTCACTGCTTTTCAGTTATGTTTAAACATATATGTTGGGTATTATTCCATATACTGATTTAAAAAATAAATATGAAAGGGAGTGGTGGGGCTTGAACCGTGAATACCTCTTCTTTGTGCAAACACTCTACCATTATGCTATTGCTATTTCGTGTGATTTGCATAAACATTCTTTCTTATGCTCCTCCATGTGACAATTGCTGACTGTAGCTAAGCAATGGGCACACACACGCACACACGTGCAAATACGGGCAGCTATTTTGGGTATTTAAAAAAATTTTATGGTTAGGCATTTTAGATGTGTGATGGGGGTTTACATTATCAGGCAGTGAGGTGTTGGGTACAGGGACATTTGAGTGGACTCGCTCTTGTTTATTTCCTTTATTTTTAAACACTTGCAGGGCATGGACATTTGGACTGCTCGGCAGTCGGACACACCCCCTGCTTTCTTACACGGTCCGTGTAGGACTTACGGTTGGGTCAGCATGCCCTCATGCATATTCATGGCACATTGACATCATACCATTCAAGTGCAGCCTCCGATTAAGACTTATTAACTCTTACACGGAGGATTCGTGAATCCGGGGGTATGTTATTTGGATACAAAATATTCAAATCAGGATATGCAGGTCATAAGAATCTGTGTACAGCTATAGGACCTCAGATTTTACTTAGCAATAATCACTTTATGCATGCCAATTGGATTAATTAATCCTTCCATTTAAACATCTGAGCACAGAGTATTCTATCAGAGCATAAAACATGCATGCATTGTGTGGTTTTCTGATTTATTTTCACAGAAAGCTTTACAGAATAGGCTTTAATTGAACTAAAATCCCATGTAAGCCTTTATAAAATTATAAAGTATGTTAGAGAAGAGAGTTTGCTTTAGGCAAATTCTAATATCATTTCCTTGTATTGATATTGCATAGTTTTTAATTTAGAGCCATTTCATTTTTAAATCATCCTGACTGCAATAATGCTTTAATGGGTTTTCCAGCTCTTCACAAGATAGAAATTTATTAAAATACATCTAAAACAGGTAAAAAATTCCTCGACTTAGATCACTTAATGGGCATTTCATTTTTACTATAATTAAAAAGTCAGAAGCATTTACAGTAGGGTAAAGCATTTCTTCTTTCTTCAGGATGAAGCAAAGGAAAAGGATGGCAGAAGGAAACATTCATCTGTAAAGCATGCATAGTTTATATGCCTGCACAACTCCTGCCAGTCAACTAGTCCGCATCTAAACTTTTTCCCTTGCCCTTTTTTGTAAAATATCTTTATTAGCATATTAATTCTGAAGGGAATTACATCAGGAAATTATTCCTTACTGTTTTTTTTGCAGAATAGTTACACAAAATGCATTGCATCTACAGTAACCTAGGATGTGCAGCTATAAACAAAAGACTGCAGGCATATCCCATGGTGCATTGCATATGAGCTGCAATTACATCTGCTAAGACTGTGAACACAAGAGTTGCTTTACAACTGAAATCAAACAGCCAAACTATTTGCAAGTAAGACACAGAAATAAATCCGTATAAATGAAGCAATTTGACATTAATTATGATCAGGCCTTACACCTGCACAAATTGTCATTTCAGCCTCACAGGACATGCAAAGGGGAATAATATTCGTAGTTATAGATTTGATAAGATCAATATACAAAGATGAAGATAAAATAGGTTACTTAATGTATCACAACAAGGTTAAAAATGTTGTTTTCACTTAAATACACATTGATCAGTGAGGTGAACGTACAGCTGTATACATCACTCCAGTATTATCACACAGTAGAAAGGAAAATAAAAAGCTGGTTTCCCACATTTAATGGTATCAGAAATCTGCTGACTGTGTTACTACCTGCAACATATGTGGCAAGAATCGAGTGTGACCTAGCCACAAATTTTTCATACCACTGGAGATTACCTAACCTCCCTTACCACTAAATGCATTCAGATGTAAAATTAGTTAGTGGTGAACAAACTGCAATAGGTCTTCATTGCTGCAAAGTATTTTTATTAATACATCAAGGCTTCAGTTTTTTGACATAGTAAGTGATATGATCAGGTTCAGGAAATATTGAAATGTCCACTGTAATTCTAATCTCTCTTCAGCTTTCTGACTGCATACACTTAACAATATTGGTATACTTTATTATTCTTGTGAAATTTTGCTTTGAATATGTGATTCACATAAAAAATAGACGTATCTAGTGATGAGAGATATAATTCTGCAGGTACTGTTTGTAACAGTTTTTGAAACATTGATTAAACAGTTTCTATTACAACCTGCCAAATTGAACAATCCCTGGGATTGGAGATGCCCCAAAATAAACAAACAAACAAACAAATAAGTAAATGAATAAATAAATAATGCCTAAAACACAAAAGGGTTGAAAAATTAACTTTACCCATTTTTTGCAAGGGGTCAACTCCCTTGCACCCCAACACCCCAAACATATATACCAACTCCGCAATCATACCAATTCCAAGAATGGGAAAATCTCCCAAAAGAAGACATTCTCAATGCACACTTAGAAATCACACTGCAATGATTTAGTATGGAAAACTCCAGTGGACGTTATCTTCCTCAGCACCTTTTTCTTCACACAACTGATACTTAAGGAATTTCATTTCAGCTGTTTGTAGAGGAATACTAGTTAAACACTCCGATTCTTGTAGAAACAGAATTAGTACATCACTTAGTCTCAACTTTTCATCTCTAAAAGGTGGAGCACTACCTTTTATAATGTGGAACAAATGTGCAAAATGTGGAACACATGCTAAAAGTTTGCCAACAACTTCATCAAGCAAGCTCACTACATGGTTAAAATATATTACTTTATACTTATATAATGTCTGTTTGATGAATTTAGTGTGATTTGATATTAATTAACATGGCTACTAGTTAAAAAAATTCTTAACACCAAGAATCCTAGAGTTTTTAAAACTCAAAATTAGGAACATTCCTTGTAATGGAGTACACTTGAGGGGTATGGCCTGGTACAAGACAATGTCACAGGGACTCACTGCACAGCAGTGTATGCATTCTTCTGACAGCTTAGATTTCATTGAAGAACACAGTCCTTTCTACAAGATCAACATCACTGTTGCCAATGCTGCCACTGGGGGAGCAATGCAGCCAAGATTTGGTCTTGGGTGCACATTTGAGCGGCCGCGTTTACACAAAGTTGTAGAGTTCTTAAAGTTCTTATAGCTTATTTTTAATTGCTGCAGATTTGCTGCATTTGTTACTGTTTTCCCCCCTTGCTGCTTCAGACATCATCACCGAGATTATAAACAGCAGCATTGTTACAATAACAAAATACAGAGTAAGAAAATTCCTCTAGCTGTAAGAAGACTACACACCTCCTAGCTTCTACAACATTTATTCTTATTTGCAACATCAGCTGCTTATAGTCAGACTTCTATTTGACCTTATTGGTTATGTCAATGGATTCTGGTCAGGAAGATGTGAAGGCATAGTACATACACATTTCTGACTGATTGAAAAAGCATATAAACGATGTCACTACAGTGGTCTTTTAAAGCTCAGTTATGGTATGCACATGGAAATGAATTGCTTCTGTAAGGTTATACACACTGTATCCAGTGTTGTCCCAAAATTGCATGTGCAGCAAATTTAAAATGTACTATGTCCTTGTTCATGCAAACATCCTTGATCCTTTTGGTGTGCTTTTTAAAAAATATATATTCCTGCATTTAAAACTAATAGTTCATCAGGCATATGCAATTGAAGCTTTGATTAATATCCCTTGAATATGCAATACTACTACCTTGGGCTGTTCACTATATTTTTTTGTCTGTTGCATGCTCAACATACAACACAGCACACATGAGCATGGCATGTTTTTCCTAACAATCAATGTGCACTTTCCAGGTTGTGTGCTATTTACTCAGGAGTGTTGAGGTTATGACAGTTTGAGTTGTTGGACTAACAAAAGTATTAGTCAGTAAATGCTGCACTACCTACAGAATTCATATCATTATTAGTATAACAGTTTTAGTTTGTCATTTTAAATTGTTTTGGTGGCCATTAAGTGGTGGCCATGTTTTAACAGTAAAAATTGTAGAACAAGAAATCTAGAAACTTAAAACATTTGGGTCTATTTTCCTGTATTATTTTTGTTTTGTAATTTTTAAATTATTAGAGGAAACACCCAAGAACCCCAGTGCATTGCACATAACAAAGAGAGACAACACTTTTTTGTCCTTTTTCTAATCCACTTTAGATTGGTCTGGTTATTACATCTTAACAGAAACAACTTGAATAACAAAATTATAGTTCAATTTGGTATTATAATGCAACTTTAATCCATAACAGAGAAAACAGAGCACAAGAATGATTAGAGCTTACATGTTTTTACATACTTTTGGGGTTTCTTGCACTTTTCTTAACCAGTCTTTAATTCTGCTATACAATTTCACAGTCAGTCCTAAAGTTCTTGAATTTGTGGCATATAAGTTCTAATTCTAGGGTTTGATCACTCATACCATTTCATTTACTACTTTGTTTATCAAAAATATTGTAATATAATTATTGAAGTATCCATAATGTCCTTTTATGCAAAAAGTGTCTGTGTTTGTGTGTGCATGATTTTCATTCTTATTGTGTGTTTATTTGTTTGGTATGAACTTTTAGCAATGAGCAAGGATCACTAAACATTCTTAACTGGTCATGTCTGATTCCTCAGATGTTAAAGACAAACACTAATGCCTGATACTGTAGGTGTTAACATGAAATAACAGACTGCCCAGGTGTGTTGTGAACCCAGATGTTGAAGAAGGAGGCTCTCCCCACCGTTACAAGGTCTGTTATTTACATGGATAGTCCAATCTGGAAAACATTACTGAGCTTAGAAACTGGGCAACCTGGTAAGTTCATTTACATCTGTTTTGTTCTTATTACATGTATTGCTTCACATTTTAAAATAGTTCTTCCACAAAATATATAAAAGCATAATAGCAGACATGCCCATTATAGCTAGGAATAGTTCACAAAATTGTATAGCTCTATCCAAAATGCTAAAGTAATTTGTGAAAGAGTATCAGTAATAGCAATTACTGGCCATTGATACGAAAGTGCTACTACCTCATAATTCTTGCAGTCTATAAATGGGTCATAAATAAAGGCAAAGTAACTATAGCTTCTACCATATATGTAGGAATAGCTGACACTGCTGTTGGGGAATAAGGCTGAAAGGCATGTAGTTTCTTATCATTGTAGAGGTTCATTTAGAGCTTTGTTAGAGACCACTCCTCCCCCCAACAATTAAACAAATAAAACACAGAGCCCCCAACAAGCAGAATAATAATACAAAGCAGTAATTAAATGTGCAAAATGATCAGTGGTAGACAACTAAAAAGGCAGAAAACTCCAAGAAATATATTTAAAAGGCACAAGTGTGGATGAAGGAAGTAATGTAAGTTAGTACATTTCACAAATTGTCATCTGTCACTTCCCATTGTAGAGCAATTGAAATTGATTTGTCCATTTCAAAGTCACGGTTGTGACTTGTCTTAAAGATTGCAGCTATTCCCAATTACATGAAATAGAAAGAGCAATGAACAGGTGATGATTTTTCACATCTTTCCATCTCTGTTTATGCTTCAAAGGCAAATCGATAAATATACAAATAACTAAATAAACAGACAAACAAACAAATACATGACAGCAAGGATGAGAAATGTAGAGTGGCAAGAATCAGCACTCCGGCAGCCAGGCACTGCAGCTGTAAGTATGATATGTAGTGTGGATAGGATAAGAGGCGAACGGATCTGAAATCTGAATGTCAGACACACCCATGTAACCATTTTAAAAGTCTGCTGTCTGACATGGATATTTTGTTCTATTTGATTTTTTCCACCATGAATTAGAGAATAAGGGATGGAAGGGATATGGTTGTGATTAGTGAGTGCTAATAATATGGCATTAAATCTGATTTTTTTTTTGTTTTGCACTCTTATCTAGACTGTGTGCCATATGTAGGTGCACCTGTCTTTCATCAGGCTTTAGTTATACATTAATTCACCCATGCCTCTCAAGTGTACCTCATTAGGAGGAACGTACCTCATTTGGGGTCTTAAAAAGTTAATGTTCCTCAAAGTTCCAATAAGTTCCACATTGAAACAGTCTGTAACACATTCAGTTTTGGGAATTTTTTAAGTGAAATCCATGGTAAATAGAAATAAATCATATTAATTCATTAAACAATCTTCATTATAAGTAAAACCAGCATATTTAACCATCCTATGACCTTCCTAGCTGAAGGTGTTAGTAAGCCATTAGTACATGTTCCACATTTTGTCCTTTTCAGCCGCGGTGGTGCAGCAGTAGCATTGTCGCCTCACAGCAAGAGGTTCTCCCATTCGATTCTCAGCTGGAGCGCCTTCTGTGTGGAGTCTGCATGTCCTCCCCGTGATCGAGTGGCACTCGAAAGACATGCGTGAATGGGCATGCCTTAGTTGAAGGTTGGGCGTCGGGCTAGCACCTCGGCACCATAAAAAATCGACTGCCAATTATCAGCAGACCAGAGTTCTGCTGTGGCGACCCCTAAAAGCCGAAAGAAAAAAAAAAGTTCCACATTATGAAAGCTAGTGTTCCTCATTTTGGAGATAGAAGGTTGAGAGCTATGAATTCACTCCTTTGGAACTCTAAGTAACCAATGAAGAGATTTTAAAAGTTCATTTTCTAAGTAATTATATCATGCTGGACCCAGTCATTGATTGGTTCACTATCACAATGCATGTTTAAAGTTAGAAGATAAATGTTACTTGGAAGGAAATGGTCAAGGTGTATATAATGAATAATGCTCAGTATTTCAGGGGAATGCCACAGTGACTGAAATGCTGCACTGTATTCATTGTTCTACTGGGTAACACAACTGCATTTCTAACTTTTTTCCCTTAAATAAAAGTAAACATATCTCTGTATATAAGAGTGGTGTTAATTTCAGAAAGTCTTTCAGGAGGGAACGCATTAGCAGCATTATGTTAATGAGGACATTGTGAAGAACTTTCCATGAAAGGAAAATAAGAGGAATATCTAGCAGTGGTTAGCATCCTGACCTAGGAGTACCAAGAAGTACATACCAAATGTATTTTTGCTCACTTGCAAAAACTCCATACCGATTTTAATTCATGTAATTACAGTTTAGAGGGAAGTCACTGTAGATCTAGATTTTGTGGATCTCTATTTTAAATAAGTTACTTTGTTAGATCTAATCAGTTATTTAAAATGTTGCTTATGCCTTAATGTGAAAGCAGACAGCTATTGTTCCTTTTATGTATAGCTTAGCTGTAGTCTTGTCTTAAAAGGCTTCTTACAATACATACTTCAGCTTGTAGGAAGAATTTTTTAAACATGTGATTACAAATTAAAAACAGTAATGAGGATGAAAGTGTAACAACTACTATTTTTTGTTAACAGACAGATCTTATTTGTATATACTTTGTATGTTTGTTTGTTAACCAGCTTGGAGGGGTGGTCCATGGTCTATTTTTAGCCATAACATGATCATAAATGGTGTTATTGATTAAAGTTTTAAGTGTTTGCATTACTGATGAAAACTGAGAAGATAACTTTTAAACATATCTTATAGTTTTATTCTAGGCTGTATTCCCACTCAAGCTGCAATCTTGCCAAACAGTTTGAATTGTCTTCTTAACTAAATGGAAAAGGCAGCAAATCTACCTTCTAGATAAAAACACTGTATATCACCAAGTAGGAATGCTTGGAATGCAATTACATTAATCTCATTTCAATGGATTTTAATTTATTGCATTGTCTTTTCATTGTATGTCATTGAACTATGCAATGAAAAGATTATGCAGTCTGATATCATTATGCATCTTGGGTTTTTGCTCTTCACGATTCTGTGTAGTTAATATAGGAATACATTCATAATGCTGAATGTCGAAAAACAATAAAAGGCATTACATCAACTACAAAAGGTTGAAAGTCACAATACCAAAAAAAAAACCCTCAGCATATGTTCTATGCAGGAAGACAAGCTCCCGTGCCCCCCCCCCCCACTAATTATATATACCAACTCTGAGATCATGCTCCAGTGAAGAAAAGGAAAAACACCAGCCCCCACTGTACTGCCATCTTGTCAGCATTTATTTGTGGTCAATGTAATTCCATTCATGTTTTGGACATTCAGCATTATGAATGCAACCCAGTTAATATATTAAGGCTGGGAGTGAAGATGAAGTTCCCTACTACCTGATGTGGAGGGGGGGGGGTGAAAGGAGATTGAAGATTTCTCGCTGTAGTGTGTTTTAATTTATGTTGTGAATTTTATGAGTTTCAATTTTTTCATTCTTAGAATCATAAAACAATGAGTGAGAAGGTCACTGAAAAACCAATCAGTAAAAACAAACTGAAAACTCCAGTAAAGCTAGAACTTCCACTGAGTGACCTCCGAAACCTCTTGTATCAGTGGCACATGGGATATATGCAAATGATCCTTATAAACATCAGGTGTTTCAGCTAATTGGCGATTATGAATGCCCATGACTTGTTTCGTCATTTTAATGGACAATGTCAGGACAATAAAGCCAAACCCCACTAACTGTGGATATGCATATTTCGGCCTTATTATGACCTCATCAGCACAAGCAGGGTGTTTGACTAAGCATTAGAAACACAGGGCTGTTATGTTTCTAATATGCTTCAGAAGAGGGAGAAGCATAAAATATTTTTTAGTTCATGGGAAATTTGGGATGCCCACAATGACACTAAAGAGGCAAGTGGATATCAAAGGAACTCTGGCTTGTGGAAAGTGTAGTGTGTGTAAATATATAGTCAAGGATTTTACAAGTATAAATGGGATGATATTTCAAACAAGTGGAACATTTAATTGTAGTACAGAAAGAGTTATATGTGGTCTGAAATGCCCAAGTGACACATTTTATGTGAGGGAAAGCAAGAGGCAATTTTCTTGCAGGTTGAAGGAACATATAAGGGACATTAAAAAGAATAAACAAACTAGTCCCGTAGCAAGTCATTTTAATGAATGTTACAATGAGGACCCAAAAGGGCTACAAACCACAGTGCTGGATAAGGTGGAAATGAATGTGTATATGAATGAACAAGTCAAATATTTATTAAGAAAAAAAGAAACTATAATGATTTTAAAGTTTAACACAATGAGCCCTAAAGGCTTCAATCAGGAATGTATTTGGAAAAGTTTGCTTTAAAATTGTAATGATTGGTTGATTCATTGATTAATTTTTAAATTGTTTTATTGAATAATTAAGTAGTATAATGGGTTTATAAAAGGGGGGGGGGGTGAAATTGCTGGTTGTATACTCTGTTAAAGGCTAATACAGCCAAGGCGCTAGAGAAAATAAGTTTGTGGACTCGTTTTTATTAAAGAAAAATTTGGATAGCATCTTACTGGCTTGAAGTTTGTGGTTAACAAAATATTATAAATTGTTCAGAAGTCATTTTCACATTTATTAAGAGTTTTATAAGTATGTATCAGATATGTAATTTAGTCTATGGAAAACAGTATATCAGTTAATATATATTTTATAAACATAAGAAGTAGTTTGTTGTAGATGTTTTAAGATGTGAAATGAAACATTGTGTGTTCCTTACTCATAATGCAAAAAATTGCAACTAACATATCTAAAGCTAAATCCAACATATCCTAAAACATTCTAATGGGCAAAATTATGCAACACTAATAGAATCATTATTTTGCAGAATGTCTGCAACCCTTGATGTGGGGGCTTTTCTCCACACCCCAGTATCTAAATATAAATGTTCTGAGAATATAACTACTTGGAGTAAAGGGAAAGTTAAAACAAAAAGAAAAAAGAAACTTACTTTTTTCTTTTCTTTAAGTTACATGACACACTGAAATACTGACAGCATATAACAGTTTGCTTACGCATGTAATGCACCACAGGTGTTAATAAAATGTAATGCAACAAACCATAGTGCTCCCTTATTTTAAATGAAGCTTCTAGAAGTTCTCAAAAGGTATTGTGGTTTGGATACTGTAATGAAATATGTCAGAGTGGCCAAGCTGGGTTAATTTTAACAATATAAATGTCTAATCAGTGCTGCTCAACTTGCATATGGTAATGCCCCAGTAACAGCCCTCATGACCCGGGTTTGATTAGTGGCTCACGCAACTGATGGACTGGCAGAGGAGGGCCCAGAGGGTGGGTGGTTATGCAAGAGTTCCCTGCAACAATCCTTGGTGAAGACCAGAGATGTCAAGTCGGGGGAGTATAGCTCATGTAGGTATAAGGGTTGCCTGATGATGGCCAAAACCCCCAGGATGCTGTCAGGTTTCATGACTGGCCCCAGCTGAATCAGAGTAGGTTTGTGAGAATGATGAAGTTGGTAGAGCGGGCCTGGATTTGGGGCACTGGGAAGGAAAGCCATAGGGTGATACTGGGCAGAATCTAATCATACTAATACACCCCTTTTTTGGTAAAAAGTGCAACAATGGAAAAAGTTAAACACTCACTCAAATTATGATCAACATAATTCCAGGAGGTAGTAGCATCAGAGCTCCAGCTGTTGCTGAGTCATTCAAACACTCGGCTATTAATTGTCCCTGATGTTGCAGAATGCATTTGATTTTGCTTATACCTCATTCATTTTTTCCACTCTAACAACTAAATAATGGCAGATACTAGAATTAAGAATTTATATTCTCTAAAGCACACAAGTTAACAGAAACTCTCTTGTTCTATTAATGTTTTATGTGACTATAAACATTTTTAGTAAACTGTGATTTTTAGCCTTTGTTTATCATTTTGTGTCCCTACTTATTGAGAAAAGAGAATGACAGCTATGAAATTACTTTAGAGTGACCTGTATACAACACTTTGCTGAAGTAAGCATGTTTTCCCCTTTGAAAATATATTTTAGAGGAAACTTCCATTTCTGAGGTTACAGATATAGGCACAAAGAAAAGAGCTCAGAAGCCAAAACATCTTTAACTTCCTTCAGAGCACCTTTATTTTCAAAAAATTAAAGTTGGTCAACAATTCCTACCTCTATATTACAAATTACTCTGATGCTGCCAAAGAAGACCCCACAAAGAGCAAGAACAAGCCTTGAAAAACTTTGGAACCAGCAACACTTCATTGGGCAAACCGCCATGAGCATAGTGTCCCAGGTAAGCCAAGAAGATGTGACAATCTCTAAGAGCTCCAATGTCTCTCAAAAGCAGGCAAACAGACATGTAGTCTCCTGACATAGCCCAGGTAAGGGTATCAGTTAGCAAACTAACATTATTCATGAAGTCTTTCCAATCAGCACTGCAACTTCAAGTTCAGGAGATAAAGGATTTTCAACCCTCTAAATGAAAGACTGAACATCTCATTTGGATCAGGAAACCAAGCCTATTCAGAACAAATAGAATGAAGCAGAACATCAAATGTCATCCTAGGTTCATAGGTAGGTACTAGGCTATTGGCCCAAGGGGGTATGTAAGCCTAGCCAACAAGGTTCCCTGGCTTTCGCCACCCAAGAAAGTTATTTTCCTGTGCCTCTGCAGAGCAGGGCCACAGAAGAGATCCCCGGGGTGAATTTCCTATTTCCCATCCACTCATCAAGATTTTTCTTTAAGTGTGCTAGTGAGGAACTCTGCTTGTCATAGATAGGTAGCTTGTTCCAGAGAATGGGGAGTCTCTGGGACAGGAATCTATCCCTCCAGCATGTACTGTTTATTGTGGTGACAAGGTTTATGTCTCTAGAGCATGTAGCTCAGAGGGATTGGGATTTCTTTAGGTGTAGCATTTCCAACAGCTCTGGGTTTGACATAGCTTTGTATGTTAGGCAGAGATCACCTCAGAGTAGACGATATGCTATAGAGTAAAGTTGGTGTTTTTTGAGATGGTCTGCGAAGGGCATATGTTTGAGTCCCGTAATCCTCTTTGCGCGGTACATTCCAAAAGGGGTGTTGTACTCAACAATGGATCTAATGAGAGATGAGTAGAGGGGAACAATGACCTCTTTTTTCCTGGGTGAGAACCCTTTCATTATGAGGTGTGCCACATAGAAGGATTTCCTGACTACTGTGGCGATGTGATTATCAAAGGAGAGACTACTGTCCACCTGGATCCCAAGGTCTCTTATCACACATTTGGCATTAAGTGGACTGCCACCTATGTGGTAGTTCATGGGTACAGAGTTTTTACTAAAGGGGATGGCAATGCACTTTTTGGCATTGAGCTTGAGGCCATGGCTCTGACACCAGACATCAGTCTCAGTGAGGCCCCTCTGTAGGATGTTCATGTTGTTTGAGGACTCAACTATGGCACCTAATTTGCAGTCATCTGTGTACTTCATCAACCAGAGGCCCTCTATGTTAGCCCATACTTCAGAGAAGTAGATCTCAAACAGGAGAAGACCCAAGACTGAACCCTGTGCTACTCCACTTGTCACAGGTTTGAAGTCAGATTTGGAGTCTGCAACTTTTGCAGTGTGGGTTCTGTCAGTGTGCCAGTTGGCAACCCATCTTGTGATGTATGGATTTATGTCCAGTTTAGTGAGTTTATCTAAGATTCCAGAATGGGGGATGTGTGTCGAAAGCTTTGGAGAGGTCAAGATAGGCTGTGTGAACTGCCTTGCCCTCATCTATGGCTTTGGTGACTGTTTCAAAGAAGGCAGTCAGGTTCAGGAGACATGATATGCACTTCACAAACCCGAACTGGGTGGGGTCCAGAGTTTGGAGGTTACCAGTGTCTTTGTTTATAAGTTCCATGATGATACGTTCCATGGCCTTGCAAACCAGGCTAGTCAGGCTAATAGGGCTATAGTTCCTGGGGTCCATGGTGGCTCCCCCTTTGTTAAGTGGTATAACTGTTGCTATGTGTCATTCAGTGGGTACAAAGCCTTTCGTGAGACTATGATTGAACATGGTGCTTAGGTGGGGGGGCCAGTTCATTCTGAAGTCCGTGTAGAATGCAGCCCAGGATGTTGTCCGGTCTCATGGATCCTGTGTTCTTGGCTTTGGAGAGTGCAGTTTTTACCTGCTCAGTTGTGACTGCAGGGGCACTGCATTCTTCTGGTATGGATATGGGCCCTTGGCGGGGGGTAAAGTTACCACTGACTCTATCAGCCAGGATGTTAGCGATATCAGTTGGTTCTGTAATATTCGTGCCATTGTGCTGTAGCTCAAAGCAGATCTGGGTGTTGCCATTGAGATTCTTGACATAGCTATAGAATGCATTGTGGTTGTCCTTAGAGTCAGTGGCAATCTTGTTTTCATAGCTGGCACTGGAGAATTTTATGAGGGATCTCAGTTTCTTACTGAGGCTGACCAGGGAGCTCCTCCACTCATGGGATTTTACTCTCTTTTGCAACAGTTTCTTCCTTCTGTTGTAGAGCTTGTTTATAGCAGGGGGCCACCAGATTGGCTTCTTTTTTTTTTTTTAGAGGATAGCATCTTGGTTCTGTTAGGGTCTTTTTTTCTTTTATTTTAGATTTTACTCAACTACTGAATGCAAGGCTGCATATTCAGGAGAACAGTGAAAGTTGAAATAATAGTTGCATTCTGGGTCTTCAAGAAGGGGTAGAACAAAAAGGCATTTTTCATTTTATTCAAGTGTGGATTCCTCTACTTTTAGGCCTGGATACCACCACTTTCCTGTTTAATGAATGGGCCCACACATCATTAGCTCATTTTCCCAAGACAGGTGCCCCTCTCTAGACTTATAATTGCCCTTTTTTGTCTTTCCAGCAAAAAGTAAAAGTGTTACATGTTGCCTGGGAAAAAAGGACATACAATGCTTGGCAGGACAATACTCTTTGATAATGGTTATTCATAGCAACTGGTGGTCAGAAGGAAACAGTAGCTCCCTGTGTTTCTTTAATTAAAAGGATTTGAAGACAACCATTATTCATACAGCCCAGTTACAACTAACCTTGCAAAAGGGGCCTAAAGTATTCCAGTACTATGAGGAGGCAATTTAATTTGTTCAGAAAACTTTGGAGTTATCATTGCCAGAGAATATGGGCTGATCTTAACCCTCAAACAAGAGTGGGAGAGTGACTGCAGATTCCCTGACTACCTTGACAGGTCCAGAAAGATCTAAACAAGCCCCTGAAGATGTGCATCTACATTTAGAAGCTCTAGCAACTTGACTTTTACTCTGGTCTATAAGGCTTTCTTCATATATAACTTGGCCGCTACCTTAATGTGAATTAGCAAAGAAGCCATGAATATACATAATCCCTGTATTTCTTCCTGTATATGTGGCTATGAACCTATTAAAATATGGATACATGAATGGAGGTTATTGTTGTGTCTTTCAGCTTTTCCCGGTTAGGGGTTGCCACAGCGGAACTCCGGTCCGCTAATGATTGGCAGTAGATTTTTATGTGCCAAGTTGCCGGCCCTGATGCACAACCTTCAACGAAGGTACTCCCATTCACGCATGTCTCCACACAGAAGACGATCTAGCTGAGAATTGAACAAGACAATGTCTTACTGTGAGGTGACAATGCTACCGCAGCACCACCACCGCAGTGGATACATGAATGGAGTTATTAAATTAAAATGTTTTGCATATGTCTATATGTTCAATCAACTACATAAAAGTATAGTGTAAATGTTTTATTTTGATGGACTTTGTTTATGGCTCCTATGCTTTTTGGCAATGGAAGTCTGCTGGGTACTTCTTGTAAACTATTCCTCCTGGCCTTAGAATGGCAAAAGGGGAAATCCTGGGCAAATGTTGTGTCCCAAGGACTTTGAAGCCCATATACTTTACTGTACATAGTTTCCACTCAGATTTGGGTATTAGCATACTTGTGTGTTTCTACTTACAGTTCCCATGGACAATATTTAGGGACCTTATATTGTATAAATTTGATATACATTTTATCATTTGTATATCTTTAATAGTAATTTCAGCTCTTTGAGCACACCCTGATCCTCATGTTGCTTTATTTATATTAGCTAGTAATGCTGATATTTTACATCTAGGCAGAGTTTTAGTAAGTCAGATTTTATTGACAGGCCTCATGGTGGGAAATTCTGAACTTATAAGATGGGTGTCTTCTACTAATGGGTGATTCCAATTGCATTACCTCATCATTTGATTCCTCAGCCAGTAGACCCCTGTGGCTCTAAGTTATTGTTACATACTTTCAGTTCTGGGCTTCAGACATGACCATTGTGGATGTAGACAATTCTACTAACCCTCATCTTGTTAAATTTACATAACATTCCCCACATTTTGGCAACTCAAGCAGAACTGACTGGATTTTTATAGACAGAGATGTAGGTAGTTTTTATATAGATTTTAATGTTCTCCTGTGTCCCTACTCAGACTATGATGCCCTCCTCTGCTCCTTTAAAAAGCTTACCCCTCAACAGATATTGGAAGTTATATCCATATTAATCATATAGAGTGGGGTTTTTAGAGCAAATATCTGATATAACCCAGTTTTTTTATTATATCACCAAGATCAAAAACAACAACCCCATTTCTTGTGGGAAAGATATAAGGGTTTTTTGCATGCAAAATTGAGATCTTGGACTAATGGTCTGTGGAAATCTTGAAACCTAAATTGCAGACTGAATATAACAGGCTTTCAGATCTGCAGTCCAAGTACAAATCAGATCTAACTGTTCATAGGTTCATAGGTTAGTACTAAAATAACTGCCCTTGTGGGACATTTTAAGCCTAACAATTTTTCCATTAAAGAATGAAACCATGTACCTTTTGTTTGTAATGTAAACACCTTAACCATTATGCCAACCCCCAGAAAAACTATGTGCTCCCTGTTGGGGAACTGAACCCTGGTCTCCCACTTGAAAGACAGGGATGCTCACCACTATCCAAAATCTAAGAGATTGTTAACATCGGAACACAGTTAGGTATTGATATATTGCAACTCCAGTATTATAAGATGTCTTCAGTGGTTTATCCCTGAGTATAAGATGTCTTCAGTAGGTTCAGTTGTTTATCCCTGATGAGCCAGGAAGTGCAGATTAAAGGCCAGGAAATCCAGAGCCCTGATAGCTAACAAGAGATGACAACCATGATCCTCTGTAACAATAGAGCCCTCTTGAGAGTTCTGCAGATCTTACCTCTCCAGGCTATATCAGGATTCCTCGGTAAGCCCTGCCCCTTTAATCCCACTATTCTTTTCTTTCCACACCTATCTCAAGTGCATTTGCACCGTCTTTTTTTGGCATATTTTAAAGCAGGAAGTACTACAGTCCATAAGGTGGCTACAACCTAGTAAAGTTCAGGTATGAATGGTCTGCCATCTGAAGTATATAAAACCCTCTCTTCACCTGCTCTTGTCCTTCTTTGGCAAGCATGTGAAAGTACAGCAGGGGGAGATTTTGTTCCTCAATCCTGGAAGCAGTCCCTTATCATTTCCCTTCTACACCTGGACAAAGACCCCTGGACAGATGTAGGCTGATTTATCTTTTGAATGCTGACAGTAAAATTTACATACATGTTTAGGCTACAAGGATATCCCTACTTCTACCCTTGCTTGCAAATTCAGATCAAGTAGGACTTGTTAAGGGTAGGTCATCTTGGCATAATTTATTGTGGGTGGAACAATGGATTCAGAGTTCAGATTAAAAGTCACTCTTTGGCTCTCTTATCAATAAATGCTGAAAAAGCATCTGATATAGCAAGGTGGCCTTACTTTTTTATATTTTAAAAGTTTTTGGATTACCAGAAATTTGTATATAAGCCCTTAAATTTGTTAATCTGGGTTCAACAGCAACTGTGAGAGTAGGACCTTACTTATTTAAGCCTTTAGGCATCTTCAAAGGTGTTAGACAAGGTTGCCCATTAACTTTTTTTTATTTATTTTAGCTATTGTACTCCTTGCAGCTGTTTAAGAGTAGTATTAACAACAGCTGGTTTAATTCAAGGATTTAGGGCTTTAAAAGGTGGTGTAGATCTATTTGTTGATGATCTTCTATTGCTCCTAAATGACTAACTAAGAGTTTTCGGGCATGCTGGTGAATCCTTCAGGACTGCCAACCCTTTACAGGATATAAAATAAATGCTCCAAAGTCTAAATTATTTACTTTCCTTAATGTCAATGTATCATATTACAAGGAACAATATGAAATTATACTTAACCCATCCAGCTTTATATATTTAAATATATGTTAAGCTTCTTCCGCAAAAGTGACCAGGGATATAAACTCTCAATATGTGCAAGCATTGCTTGACACATATCAAGAGGAATGGTCTTCCTGGGCTGTCTCTCAAGATGTGAAATTGGATTTCATTAAAGTGATACTGTACCCAAAAATATTGTATATATTGCAAGCTCTTCCTATATGGCTCCCTTGCAGATATTGGATTGACAAATGTTATGATTTCTTTGGTTCCCTTCCACTCCCAGGGGTTCTTTAGGTATGCATTCTGTTCCCCGGAACTTAGGGCCATTCATTTACCTAGTCTGATTTTGTCATATCAAGCTTCACATCTCAGACTTCCACCTTAGTGGGTCATCCCCACTTGGGGGATCTCATGTCAGATACTCTTGATTCTCCTTTGTGGCTACCATATTTATACTTAGAGATGAATCACTCTATGGAGTATTTGGCATTGTTATACCATTGGGATATTGCAGCATGAAGAATAATCTGAGATCTTCTCAATATCTGAATGCCCTTTTCTGGTCAGTACATTCTATATTTAAAAAGACTGACCTCTAACATCTTGTTCTGGTCTTGACCCCCCTACCCCAACCAGGATTGAGTTCAATATGTCCTTTCTTCCTTTCTTTAAAGTGGTATAGAAAAGTCTGATTTTTAACATCCTGATTGCTCTGTAACTCAATATTAATACCTCAAGTGGTCTGTTTCAAAAATGTAATAGTCAAATCTACTTTCTAACATTATTTACTTTTAAAACTGTAGAACATTTAACATGAGTATGAGCAAATGGTTTTGGTGCCACAATAGGAAGACTGATTACTTTTCCTTTTTCTAAAACTGATAATCAACATTGTAAATTATTTCAAACCCAACTAAAGAATGGCTATCACAATATAACCTAACACCAAACATAAAAACAGAGGTCTTTGGCGTGTTTCATAAACCTGTCATAACTAAATGGATGACTGTCCATAACAAAAGTGATCCTCTAGCAACAGGTCAGCAATGCAGATACCTAGGAATTTGTTTAGATGCCTCACTCACCTTTCAGCAGTATGTTCAAGTTAGAAAAGCCAAAGTCAATAAGTTCCTTTTTTAGGCAAAAACTGTACTCCATTTCCAACTGCTGCAAGCATAACAGCCATAGGAAAAGGAATCCTTCTACTCCATCTCAGATATTGGCTTCCAGTTATTGTTACTGCCTCAAAATGTACATAGCATCTCTGCAGTATACTTGAATCAATATTTACAGGTTAATACCCCTCAAAACAAAAAGGGAACACTGCTACTCCCTATTTTCAAAATGAAAATGGCTACCTCTCCCAAACAAGGCAACCCTCCTTCTGTCAACACTTATCCATAAAATCCTCAGTTTAAAATATGTTTTCCATTTTACTGCTTGACTGTCAAAAAGACACGCATCCTAAATAACATGAGGGTTCCTATCACAGCCAACCCCAAAACAAAAACTTCAAAGTGTTAAATGCAGAGTCATTTTTTTCACTTAATTTCAATTTCATGGAATATGGCTGTGCCTGCATTCATGTCTATATTTAGGTACAAAAACATATGTTACAGATAAAACAACAAAGCTTTTTCATTAACATTTTAACATTGAAAAAAACACCTTCTTAAAACGCCATAAAGCAAATGTTACCACCAGGATGCAATCAAGCTTAATTGTATTTTGATGAAACTATTGCAAAGATGCTTTAGTGATACCTATTATATTAATTCTTTAAAACTGCAAAATAGAAGTTCATCATACAAACACTGATTACTTTCTGTCCATCTCACCACTCCAGCCCTAATATTAACGTTTTTTACTTTTCATCCCTGTGTTTTTCTCCCCTGTATATGATACCAGGAGGACATACTGCTGGCATGCTGCTACATGATAATATTCACTTATTCAACTGTTCCTCTGTTAATATTGTTTTATTGTTGATATCTCCCATGCAAATATACAGTCTCTGTTACTTGTTAGCATCTACTGTTTCCTTTTTTTGCAAGTCTCTAGTATTAACAATAAAAAAGTTCAAGTAGGTCAGTGTTCTGCCCCAATTAACAAATAAATTAGTGCATACATACATATATACATGCATGCAAATATGCATGCATACATACAGGTACACATAGATAAATATACATGCATTGCTATTTACATCTAATTAAACAGATGTGCAGAATATAATAGTGTCAATACATTCATTTTTTGCCAAAATAATCCAATATTCTAACTGACTTAGCACCCACAGAAATAAAATTATTCTAGCCCAACTTTGCCTTTTAAGTTGCTTTTAGATTTACTTCTGGATTATGGAGATCAAATAGTGACTTTAAGTACAATAAAATGCATTATCAATTTAGCCTACCAATTTGTAGTGTTTCACTGATTAAGGAAAAACAATATATATATATATATATATATATATATATATATATATATATGTATAGCAGTATGCTGCAATCATCTTTTCACAAGCGATACACTTTAAAGCAGTGTTAGACATTTGCCTAATGATGGAGAAAAAATGTAATGCCAGTCATTTTTTCCTATTTCAATCCTATTGACAGGATGTAGTAAAGGTTACAAAAACAACAGTTAAAAGTGCTAAGTACTGTGAGACATTTTCTTCACTTAATTGTATTTAATGTAGCTATATCTGCAGCCCAAATATATGTTCATTCCACTTAGGTGCAAAAACAAATTGTGCAGTTGCATAACTAGCTCCTTTAGTAACACTCTACATCTCACAATACTTAGAGCTTCACTTAAGCATTAAGTACTCACATAAAAATACAACTTTGCTTGCAAAGGATACCTGTCTGATAATTATTTCTCTAGTTAGGTAATTGACTAGCAAAATAATTGCTTACAGGTTTCCATTAAACAAAAGGGAAATGGAACCTAGAATTTAGAATTCATGAACCTCATTAGCATGTCTTCTCATCTCCACATCTCTCACAGGTTGGCTTGTGGTTAGGCATTCTATGCACTATTACAATATAAACTAAGCATTTGAGATCAATTGCTCAAAGTAATTAAATTCACCGCTTACACAGAAATCTCTAATTATTTGTCTAGAGACACTGATAGATTCAGAAACTCCAGTATTTATAGATGCTTTTCTCTTACATTGTATATTTATGTATACACATGTTGTCAGGAAATGAGAGGCATATGTGTGTAGTGAAGCAGTACACACTGAAAAACTGAAACACATTATTAGCAATATCTTATTAGGAGTTTTAGTAACTCAAGCAGTCTCAATAGCACAGCATGTATCACATTTTTCTTGGTACTGAAGACTGTGTCTTCTATTCCTCCACCAGTAGTGACATTGCAATGAAGTATAAGGGGGGCCTGCACTCCTTAGTTTGCTGTCCTTCAAAGGAGCTATTAAACTGAGGCCCCATCTACTTAAAATGGTAGCAGTGGTGGATGTTAAACATCCTACAACATTTATTGAAAAAAGTAGTGAAAGTTTCCCCAGTTTTGTGGCCAATCTTCCCTTAGTCAGTATGAATACTACCTCACGTCTCTCTTGAAAAGAGGCCATTGACCTAATGGGACTAACCTGATCAAGAAAGTATATATATATATATATATATATATATATATATATATATATATATATATATATATATGTATGTATATATAAAATAACATGACAATTTTTACTTTCATTTTCATCATATCTGATGTCAAAGGAATAGAAAGAAAGTGAATATCTTCGATGTGATTTTTTGTAGCACTGTATGTATGCCTGAGAAAAAACAAGTTGAAATACATCACTGTGATCACTGCAGTCATTTTTTTTTTATTTTACTTTCATCACAATCAATCTTTAGGGATGTATACAGAATCTGGTTTACCTCAAGATTTGTATGAAACTATTAGGCAGTTATATGATCCTTGTATTATTAGGGTAGTATATTTATCTGAAACCAATAGGGTAAAATATATTACAATGACCAGTGTGGCTTTCATTTTCATATTAATGAAGACATAAGAAGTGTAAAAAGAAATCGGTTATCCTTTGTGGTAAACAGGCTAAATGTGAAATAAAGGGGTAGTTGCAGGATCACTGTTAATTGATCTCTATTGTGGCCTGTTTGGAAGGAGCCACAAGCTGAAGTACTATACTGGGGCCATTATATTTATGTGCTATCTTCATAGTCAAATGTAGTATAGGGAAACATACTGTTCAAATGATAGGTGTGTGGAAGGAGCTGTAACTAGCATGTGTGTTATATTATACAAACAGAATGAAGATGTAATCCATATCTTTACTTTAAAAATATTTCACTACTATAATTTCACAGTCTTGTGCATACTGTTTTAGATTTGTTTCTGTCCCAGAGTGAATACAAAATTCATAAAATTATAAATATATTTTGATTTTATAAGATACGAAATAAAATCACTATTGCTTTGTCCCTGAATGTGATGTTTTCTAGCTTTTGAGATGTAAAAAAAGAAGAAAATAATCACTACGCAGTTGTGAAATAATCTCTGCTCCTGAAAAGCATAATGTAAGTACAGTTAATCAGTGAACATCCTTATTTGCTGTCCAAATATATTACCTTAAAATGTCAATCTGGGTCAGAGATACAACCCTGTATTGACAGCCTATATGAATAGGCCTATGTGACAGTTAGAGATGTCCAGGCTGCTTGTTGCATTATATTCAGATTCAGTTATCTGTGAGATGCTGTTTTTCCTCAGTACAGCAGAATGCAGTGTACATCCAGAATATGTCTTTACTGTGTTCATAGGGTCATAGTTGTATACTAGGCTAATAATCACTCGGGCCTTTATAAGCCTAGTCATGCAACCTAAAAGTATCACATGAGTTATTTTTCCTTAGATTTAGGTGATTTATTTTAAGGGGTGTATGTTAGTTAGGGTGTTAGGGGATTAAGCTGTCATGTTTTCAGAAGTAAAAAATAATATGTTATGATACAAGGCAAATGAATATTTTAGCAGGAGTTTGACTGTCATTTATTTTGCATAACATAGCATTTAATTATGGATCAGAAGATGCTGTGTATGTAAAAAAAAATCCTGTGTTGGATAAAAGGCGTTTTTATTTGGCGCCTTATACTGTTGGCATCACATCAGCTCTCAGAATATATTGCTATTCTATTTACAAAAGACAATTAATATTAAACAAACCTGCTAAATCATTCCCTTTCATGGACACTAAAACTAAAATTGAATAAAGCCCATCAATGTCTATATGTATAATTTAAAATAATTCATGTCCTGAAAGAGATTGCCAAACACTTTTTAAATGATAACATGACTTGCTCCTCCACATGCAATGCACGTGAGCACACACACACACACACACACACACACACACACACACACACACACACACACACACCCATGTGCACACACACACACACACTTGCGTGCACACACACACACACACACACACACACACACACACACACACACACACATGCTAGCACTATAAAAATCCTTCTAAATGTTTAAGCAAAGCATATAAAATAAGCAGCACAGTCACTTTAACCAACTGAATAATATCTGTAAAGCAAAAAGTATAAAGTAAGAAAACTGACATAGTAAAGCGTAATCCTCTTAATTCTGATAATTTGGTGTGGGTCACACTCCAGTTTAGCTCACTGGGAAACTGAATGAGATGCAGTTTACATGAAGAAGGAAAAATAAGTGTCTAATTATATTTAAATTGACTAATCTATTTAATTACACAAAAAAGTTTTTTTTTCAGAGTTAGTTTGCATTAAAAGACAAATAGTAAAATCTTGAATTGTATTATACCTGCTTCATGATTTAGATAAATAGAAAGCAAAATAAGAACAGGATTACAGTCTAGGAAAATGTCATAGGGTTTTAGAAATTTGCAGATTACACTATGAAATCATCTACCAGCTGTAATGAGAAAAGAATAAGCACAAACATTACTGCACAGATACTGTTCAAGAGTATGAATAGCTGACTTCTGACACATGGGCAAGAGTATGAATAGCTGACTTCTGACACATGGGATAGCATTACTACTGTGAAATTTCAAGCTTACCTACTGATGTTTTTGGTAATACATTTACTTTGAACATCAAACAGTGTTATTAAGGTGTGTATTGAAAATTAGGGTGATATTCATAGTCTTTCTGTTTAGACATAGCAGGAAATTGCACTGGCTGTACCTAAACACATCTAAAGTACAATTCAGAGAAACCAAATGCACTTAAGTCAAGCCTAAGAAAGTAGTATGCAAATGAAAGTATAATAAGATGAAAATGAGGACTAGGTGGAATATCTGTACATATATTATGCAAATTTGGAGCTCTTCCTGCTTTTGTGCATTTCATAGCTGCTTTTTTATGTGCTTCTGTGCTATGTGTATAAGGCTTATAAAAAGTGAAGGTACGCTTTTTCTGTCTACCTTGCAATCTATGAAGATGGTGCTCGGATTTGCAGCCAGCTTAGATATTTCCCATTCAGAGGTGCTTGTCTTAGCCTCACCAAAATCAGAGGCACCCAGTGGTGCTTGCGGGTCAAGAAGGAGACATAGGCCAAGCCTGACCAATGTAAACTTTGTGACTCAAGAAGTCCTGGATAGGTTTAATGTGGTCAGGGATACAGTACATGCTTTTATATAATTTTTATAGCCCACAGATGAGGAATGGGAAATGTGTGGCCTTGTTGTTGTGGATAGCACAGTCTGTATAGTCACCAGTATACTTACAACAGGAACCTTTCAGAGACAAACTGGGGCAAGCTAGATATCTCACAGACTTCATCCTCATAGATACTTCAGCAGTTCCTCATCATACCTTTGGCACATGTGAATCAGTACATTTATTTTCCAGAGTCACCTCAGGACTGATCCAGCACCACTTGTGCCTTCCATGGGATTACACATTTTCTTGCAGTGCTTGGTAAGATTGACTACACCTATATTGCTGGTAAAACACCAGCTAGACCATAGGGATAGCAGTACTAGAACAGGAAGAGCTGCCATTGCATCAATTGCCAGCTAGTGTGTGATGCATGGGAGGGTGCAGCAGTAATCTGTATACTCATAGTGCCCACCATTCTCATATTTGCCACACAAGTTCACTCTACCACGTTTTCCTGCATGGTAAGATTCCTCACAGTAACCTAGTTGTGAAGCACAAAATGTTTTACTGTTCCTAACCATAGCTATGTAAGTATTTATAGAGTGGAACAGGTAGTATTCTGTAATCTTCCTATTTTTTGCTCTCTGTCCCCTCCCTGTTATGTTTTACAAGTGATGCAGTTTATTCATGTAAACCTTGGGTAATGACATCAGTCAGTAACACCCAGGGAGCAGCAGAGAAGTGCTTTAACACCACCCTGTCCCAGACATGGAAAGTTATTGAAAGAGTGTTTGGCCTGCTCAAAGCCCATTCCCAATGTGTGGATAGGCCTGGGGTGCTCTACAGAATGACACTGCTGTTGTATTCAGGATGCTTACTGCCTATTGCATTATGCACAACATGATCATACATTGGTCTGATGTGCAACTGCAACAACCTGTCATCCAAAGTGACAGTGCAGCTCATCTAACATTTTTCCCACCTGTGATGATAGTGATGGTGGCCAGCTGATGGCGTTTACATGGAAACACCTGTGGCAGGCTCATGCATGGCATTCACCTGCACAGGAAAAGTTGTAGTATCTGGTCAACAAATATAGGCCATGTTATTCAGTTAGTGACATGAAAATAAGCAGCCATACACATACTATGTGATGCAAGCAGTGCTACTTACAGGCTATGCTATATGGTCTATGGTCAACTTACACTGTATGTCTGACTTTTTTCAACAAAAAATGTTGAATTTAAAATGTTTAAGTTACTCATTATGTGTACAGTGTTCAGGTTTAAGTGGCACAAGTGCTTGTTATACTGCCAGGGTTTTACTGGGTAAAAACAGGTGTTATGAATAACCTTTAATGCTATAATCATGGTTTTCACTGCATTGCCCAGACTATAGTGTTATGAAAAATAATTTAATGAAATTCCATAGACTCAGCTTTTTTTTTTTTTTGCTTCTGTGGTATTATCCCTTTACTTTTTTTCAGATTCTGCTAAGAAGTGAATTAGTTACTGCGTGTGAAATTTGACAAGTGAGTTACTAGTGATTCCATGTTAGTAATTTTAGTATTTTTCAAAACATAACATATATTTGAAATGTGTTGTACACAGTGACCCTAAGGAGAGTGTTAGGGATGCCTCCAAAGGCTGAGAGCAAGTGGTAGAACGTGACCTTAATGCTGAGTTGCTCTAATGATGGGATTTGTTGGATGCGGGGAGGGGGGGGCATCTTGAGATTGACCTAACTGAGCTGCAGAACCTAGGACTTAACTAAGATGTTCTGCCGCATGTTGTGGATGTCTATTGAACCCTGACTTCCTTCTTCTTGGGGAATCCACAGTAGTGCTAACAGCACTTTGCTGAGATGAAAGTGATGCTTAGCCTACTTGTCCAACACACAGGCAGACAGTTCTCTAGCCACATCTACCTCTGTTCAAAATGTGTGCCCTGTAAGCCTTAATGAGTGTGCAGATGGTAGCTGACATGGGTGTTGTGTGTACAACCATTCTGGGCATAAGAATTGTCATGGTATTTCCCCTGGGTCCATCATTTGCATATAGCAGTGAAATTCTTCATGTATTCCCAGCAGTACGCTATTCCAACCACCTCTGCCTGATTCTCAGTGGCAGTAGCCTGAGCTTGAACTTTGTCATGGGATATCAGGTATGTCTCTAGAGTTCACTGTAACATATGTATTCAACTGGCACCTCTATGTACAAGTATGAAAGTGGGCACTGCTACTTCTGAAAGGGTAGCATCTTCATCAAGACGTTTATGTTGTGTAAAAGAAACAGGTGTGGAGCTGTGTGGTGTCTCCCTATAATGACATGTCCTTATTCTTTTGAGTATTAGAACCAATGTTACAGCCTAAGCACTTATCATCCTATTGTGATGTATGTGTCCCTGCCAGTACACTTAGTGACTCTGTGTCACTCTTGTCAGCTTGTGTTGTGAGTATGAGAGTTATGGCATCACTGTCAACATCAACCTGCTGTCATAAGACACAGGATAAGGTTATTTCTGCTGCTGACCCTGTACAGAAATACATGAAGATATATTTACTGTAAACTGTGCCAAGTAGAAAAAAATATTAGCTTATTATTAGGATGACAATACTTGCTATGTATTTCTTGTAGACTTTGTACCGCATCTAGTGTTGATAAGGGTGATTGCTTTCTGCATAGTTTTTGTCTGGGCACCTCCCACAGTGCCTTTTGCTGCACTGTGCTTGGATGAAATTCCTTCAGTCTTACTGCATTTATGTCAGTAACTATTTGATTCCATGTGTTAGCTCTCTCTGCTTCTGTTATAGGTTCATAGGTGACTACTAGGCTAACTGCCCTGAAGGGCAATTATAAGCCTAGCCAATAATTCAAGATTAGAATCAAACCCTGTACCTTTTATCTATGAGGTGAAGATCTTAACCATTAAACCCGTAGGTTTTAACTGTTCAGATTTTTGCAGAATGTCAAGATTTTTGCCTCATATATTTGGTCTGTTCCTCATTAAATTTGTGGTTTTCTGTCAAATCACTGAGTACTGAATTATCTAAATAATGACATACATTTGAGGCTCAGACCTCAAATCCTTCAGAAAATTCATGCTGGTGGCCAAGGATGAACACAGGATAGCAGCAGATTTCTTCAGCTCCACCAATTTCATTACACTGATAGGAATTAATTACTTAAAAAACTAATTTTTGAAGTAATTTTCTTTCTAAATATGTTTGTTTTATATAGTTCTTGAACTATATCTAAAAAAGAAAGGAAATCTTAACAATATTCCTGTCAGAAATCACTTTGGAAATTTTCCTGTCAGTTTATCAGTCTGAAATGAGTTCCAGTAAGACAAATTCTCAAGACTCCAGCATCAAGAAAGAACTTCAGTCTCTGATAATTATAATCCAGCAACTTACTGCTAAGATGGAGAAAATGGATACTAAAATAGACACCTTCATAGAAAAAACTACAAAACAAATAGACTTGTTACATATAGACCTGCAACAACAGAAGATCCAGATGACAGGCATAGAAGAAGCTGTGAATGACATGGAAAATAGAATACAAGAAGAGGAAATCAACATTGAGTTTCTGCTGAAACAAAATACACATTTACAAACAAAGCTGGATGACCTGGAAAATAGATCTAGGTGCAATAACATTAGGATTTTTGGACTGCCAGAAAATATTGAAGGTAACAATATTACTTCTTTTTTAACAACATGGCTACCTAAAACTTTAGACTTACCAGAAGCATTCTCTTTTGGTATCGAAAGAGCACATAGATCT
>NC_056732.1:433020624-433073124 GCF_019279795.1 Protopterus annectens | reverse complement strand
GCACAAACTTCTCAGATGCATTTGTAAATCTAATTGAGCATTTATACAAAGGAACGTTGGCTTATATTAAGGTAGGAACATATGTTTCACAAAAATACCCATTCTTAAAGGTACAAAACAAGAATGTCCACTTTCTCCACTATTATTCACTTTAGTAATGGAGCCTTGGGCTAATTTGATCAGAAACAGTACTGACATAGAGGGTTTTGAAATAGATGAAAATACAACATCCAAAATTCAACTTTTGCAGATGATGTTCTAATTACATCAGCAGGATCTAATTCTTCTATGCAGTCTCTATTTGATAAAATGATGAATTTTAAAAGTATTTCTGGTTTAATATTCAATGAAGAAAAACTAAAATACTACCTATATATACACGAAAAAATATTCTCATTAGTGATTTTACTAAATATGTACCCAATTCAGGTCAGATAACTTATTTAGGTATAATACTATCTAAAGATATTAAATCTATTATATATAATAATTATAATACCTGTTTTCTTAATATACAAAATCTTTTTAATACCTGGAATAATATGTTTTTACTATGGAGGAGAGACTTACAATTATTAAAATGATAATATTCCCCAAGATTTTATACTTAATACAATCAATAATACTTCCACCTACAAAAATAATTATCAAGAAACTGAATACACTAATGTTAAATTTCCTATGGGCACCTAATAGACCTAGGATTGCATTAAAGAAACATACTAATAGCTGGTCTCAAGGGGTATTTCTTTTCCAGACTTTAATTTATATACTATCTCTTCTATTGTAAAAGTTATTACTTTATTAATAGATCAGTCATATGTCACAAAATGGAAAGATTATTGGGAGCTAATTAGTATGCACTTCATGAAAATCTCCTTAACACATAAAAATATGATTGTAAATAACTCCATGTTATGGTTACTAAAGGAATTTTGTACTTCACCTATTACACCTAAACATATGGTTTGTTACCCATTAAATATTATTATTAGTTATCGTAACTTTATATTCATGCACCCTAAGTATAGGGAATGGAATTTTATTGTATTCCCTATAATGTATACTCAGGGTATGCTTTTGTCATCTACTTCTGAAGGAACTCATTTAACTATAGATAATGATCTAAAGTACTGGTATCAGTTGATATCTGATAATAAAGTTAAAAATCTAGAATTCTTAAAACAAGAATTTTATCTAAGAGAAACTTGCTGGTTAGAGGTTCAGACCTTTAGACAACATCTCATTAATAAAATAGATCTAATGTCTATAACAGTTAAAGAATCTATTCCAACACTGATTACTTGATATTAAATTTACAACATAAAGTTTCTGATAAAGGTAAACTTTCATACATACATAAAATTATCAGACAAGAAACTTTTTACAGTGTAGATTCATACTGGAATTATTTCACTTCTATTAATGGGGACCCACCAAATCAACAAGATAAACAATATATATTGGAATCTGCTTATAGAACTACGTCTTCCATTGTCTGGAGACTTTATACATGGAAATTTTACATAGATCTTTTATACACCTTTGATGATGAATAAAATAAATAATAAAGATAATTTATGTAAGAGATGTAATGTAGAAATTAATGCTGACTGGGCTCATATGTTTTATGACTGTATAAAATTGAAAGAATACTGGAAGTCAATTAATGAAGTTTTGCAGGCTCTTTTTACAGATAATTTCATTATTTCTAAATCTCTTATATTATTCAACACACCTGTACCTCAAAGTGTTAAAAAGGTTAAGCTTCCCTTGCTATGGTCTATTCTAGCAGTGGCTAGGAAAATAATAACTAGAAATTGGATTTCAGATACACCTCCTTCGTTCAATGAATTTAAAAATGTTATGAATATAGTGTGCCATATGGAAATAAACACAATTAGGACAAGAACAAATAGAAAAACATCTTATTATATTGTATGGGATAATTTACAAAATTTGTTAAAAAAATTTTAATTTCAATAGCATGGTATTTTAGTTTAATTAATTGATCTGATTGTAGTGGATGTCTTTGTAAATACTTTAGTTGTTTTGTAGAATATTATAATAATACCTATTTTTAATTACTTGTATAAAATTGTTATGATATTTCTCTTATATGTTAAAACAATAAACCTGTTTTGAAAAAGAAAATTCATGCTGACCCAAATTGTGTTATTATAGCAACTTTCTAAGCATGCAAGAGCAATATTTAAAATTTGTGCCCATTTTGGGCTGTTGTCCCCCCATTATTTAAGGCTTTATCCAGTTTTCTTGTGCTAAGAGGCTGAGAGGTATGTATACCAAACCCACCCTTTTCTAGAAAGGAATTTCCTGTATGCCCCCAGACTATCCATATGGGTATGGTTTGCTTCAGGACTGACGTTGTTTCTTTTGTTTCTTGTTCCATGCACTTGTACTATGGTGTAATCTGCTATCACATATTGTAAGAATAACACACCTGTCAGCATTGTGTAAAATGTTTTAATTGTGGTATGGATCATGCATACAAGATCACATTGATGTTGCTATCCTTTTAATTCTGAATTGTGGGTCTGAGTTCTCTGCTGTAATATTAGGTCATATGGATGAATAACTGCTGACAATTCCCATAAATAGTACAACAAACAGTAAACAAATCTTATGGCTTACCATTAAATGGTAGCTATTTCTTTGCAGATTCATTGAATTATACTGATGATTGCCTTTTCATAATAATTTTGGTTGCAATCATCATTATTATTATCCCCCTTTTCACAATTTCTACATGGGGGTAGGGTAGTGTGTAACTTTTCCCCATCTCTCCCTATTCAATGCCACTCTTCTTCAGCATTCATGGTTGACTGTCACAGGTCTTCTCCCACACAATCCATCCACCTCTTTGCTGGACACCCTCATTTCCTCCTCCCTTCTTCTTGTCTGTCCCAAATCTTCTTCACCAGATTATCTTTTGCTTTTCTGCACTTGTGACTGAACCATCCTAATCTGCTCTCTTTGACCTTGTCTGCTATTGGAGCTACTTTGGCTTCTGCTCTGATGCCAAAATGTCTTCATCTGTCCCACAGTATGCATCCTACCACTCATCTCAGGCACTTCATCTCCATGATCTCCAGCTTCCTCAACTGCCCTGCCTTTACTGCCCAGGTTTCTGTACCATACAATAGTAATGGTTGCACCACTGTTTTGAACACTTTACCTTTCAGCTTATTTGGCATTCTTCTGTTATGCACTATCGCTTACCCTCTATTCCAGTTGCCTGCAGCCCCTCTGATTCTTGTTCTTACCTCCTCATTCAGTCCTTCTTCTCAACCACCCCTCCTAGATACCTGAAGGTGTTAACCTGTTCCGCTACTTTCCCTTCTATCTGAGTTCTTAGCTGCTTCTGATTTCCACCATTGCTGCCATTACAACTGTCTTACAAGTATTCAGTTTCAGCCCATGTGCTTTCAGTTTTACATTCCATTCCCCAATTCATTGCTGAACTTCTTGCTCAGAGTCTGCATGTAATGCCACATCATCTGCACACAGCAATTTTGTTGTCTTATCCCCCAAATCTGTTTGTTAATGCGGCCCACTACCAGTGTGAACAGTAGTGGGTTCAGAGCTGAACCTTGATGCACACTTGCTCCCACTGGGAACACTTCTGAGATCAAACACTGCTCATTCTTGAGTCATTGGGTCTTTATGCATAACCTGCACCAATTCTATCAATTTTTCTTGGACTTCAAACTACCACAGGCCTTCCCAAGTCAGCTTCCTTGGGCCCTTGTTATATGCTTTCTTCAAGTGTAGGAATGCTCAGTTGGACTCTTTCCTCATCTCTAGCTTCTTCTTAAGTATCTGTCTCACTGCAAACATCAGGTCCATTGTGCTGCTTCCTTATCTGAATCCAAACTGCTCAACTCCCATCTTATTTCTACTACTCTTCATATTTGTTTATCCGTCACATTCTCCAGGACGTTGGAATTTGATATCTCTGTACTGCCCTCAGTGTGGATGTCTCCATTGTTCTTGTATTAGTGTCACTAGTATACTTATTCTTTAGTCATCTGGGATACATCTTTCTCTCTATACTCCTCCCCTATCTCACCAAACATATTTATTATATCTGATATGACTTCATCTGAATCTGCTGCTTCCCCTGACTTCATTTTTCTTTGTGCTGTTCTTATTTCTTCTAGGTTGGGCTCCTGCTCTTCTTTCATTGTAGGCTGTGACTAGGGAAGTACAACTTCTGAAGGGCTTCTTCATTCAGAAGCTGCTGGAAGTGCTCCTTCCATCTCCCTTTGATGTCCTGTGAACTGGTGAACTGGTTGTTGTCACCCCTTATGAAGGGTGTCTGACTATATTCCTTATCTTTCTGTCTTTGACTTGCAACCTTCTTCTGACCCACTTTCCAGCTGGCAGAGTGCCTCTGATGAGTTATTCTTTGCTACTGCAACTCTTCTCTTAGCCTCTCTGTTAACCAACCAGCATTCCTTTCTAGCCTCATCCATCTTTTCTGTCTCCCACTTTTTCCTCCACTCTTTTCTTTTGATGACTGCTTGGAGTTCTGCATTCCACTACCATTTTTCTTATGTACCTTATTTCTTTACCTGGTGTGACTGCATATCTCTTCTATTGTCCTCACACATGCTGTTTTGAGGCACTACCATAACTGTTCAACTCCACATATTTCCTATTCTTCCTGAGGTGCTTGAGCCCTGAGTAATTCCTTGAACTGTTGTACTTTCTCTCCAGTCAATTTCCAGGTCTTCAGGCTAGTGTTTGTCAGTCACGTCAGTCGCCCTGCTAGACAGGGGTCCAGGAAAATAAATAATGTGGGAAGAAATAGCCAGGGAATTGTTATGGCTAGGCTTGTATAGGCCCTAGGGCTGATAGCCTAGTACCAACCTATGAACCTATGAACCTTAGAGCCTTGTCTGACCACTGCTTGCAGCTGATTGGGACAACCAGTGGTGCATGTTGTGGGTTGACTGTTTCACTTGGAATGACTTAGCAATCACTGATTGCACCTGGCTGTTTTCCTTAATACGAGGAGGTCTACTTGAGTTGTATGTTGGCCACTCTTCTATGTGATGTTTTGACTGTTTCTCTTACAGAACAACTTGTTGGTCATTCTCAAGCCTTTTGTTAGACAGAAGTAAGGAATGGTCTCTCCTTTTTTCCTGTTGCCCCACCCATGTAGATCCAGACTGTACTCATATCCTTTTCTGTCTGTCCTGATATTTACATTCAGGTCACCCATCATCAACACTAATTCATGTTGTCCTGCTTTATCTAGTAGGTCCTGCAATTTCTGTCTGAATACATTTTTTTCCTCACTATCACAACCCTGTTGTGGGACACAGGCTATGATTATGTATATGACCCTATCTATACACTGGAGTGTGAGTGTCATGATTTTGTCTGTAATTATGATAACATCCCTCACTGTCTTCTGAAGTCTCTCCCTCACCACAGTTCCCACACAATTTCTAGTCTGTCCTCATCCTGAGCAGTAGACTCTGAACCCAAGCAAAGTGCCTTTGCCACACTGCCCTTCCATCTTCTTTCCCTGATATATAGGATGTCCAGCCTGCTCCTTACCATCATGTCACCCACTTCCAAGCTGCATCCTCTCAGTGAATCTACACTGAGTGTAGCAATTCTTAGTTCATGTCTGGCAGGTTGATTGGGTTTAATTTTGATTATCCCTGTTGTTAATAAACAGAGTCAGTTTACATGTGCTTTGGAAAGACTTTTGCAGAAACATAGAACCCAGCACAGCTAAAAATGTTGTACTGAGGATGGCTATTGTATGTTAGATCTATTTTCACACACACACACACACACACACACACACACACACACACACACACACACACACACATATATATGTGTGTGTGTGTGTGTGTGTGTGTGTGTGTGTGTGTGTGTGTGTGTGTGTGTGTGTGTGTGTGTGTGTTTGTGTGTGTGTGTGAAAATAGATCTAACATACAATAGCCAAAAGGTGTCATTACTAACAGTCAACGCACATTTTGACAATGTAGACAATGTTCTGAAATCATTAAGGGATGAACATTTCATTACGGAAGAAGTGTTTATATTCATGTGGTCTCCAAATCTGTGTTTGGGGAAACTATTTGGCATCCCTAAAATTCATAAGAGTTCTTCAAATCCTCCTTTTAGACTGATAGTCTCTAATAAGAGAATGAAAACTGAGAACATTGCTCAGTACATTGACTTTGTCCTGAACCCTTTAGTTCAGGCAACACCCCATTACATTAAGGACTCATGGGACTTTTTAAACACTTTATATAATGCCAATGTTGATTTATCTAATTGCGTTCTCATTACACTGGATATTGTAGCCTTGTATACTAGCATTCCTCATGGTGAGGGTGTTCAATATGTCAAACATTATTTATGTAAGTATTTAAAATTTCCTAAGAAACTAATTGAAACCTTGGCTATGCTGATTTTACTAGTTTTAGACAATAACTTCTTTAATTTTAATGGAGACATATACCACCAGGTCAGAGGTGTGGCCATGGGAACTAAGATGGCCCCAGCGTTTGCCAATTTAGTCCTAACAGAGTGGGAAACTGACACGTTGGTACATTTGCCTGTTTTTTTTCTTATGAAATACTATAATATATTTATAGATGACATTTTTTTTCTTTGGGAGGGAAGTGTGGACCAACTGAATTTATTTGTGGAAAACTTATCTGAGAGTATTGGTTTTTTGAAATTTGTCATAGGGAACCATGGAGATGTAGTGCCCTTTTTGGACATAAATATTTCTATTGACAGAGTCAATAATTGTTTTGAATCTTCCATCCATAGGAAAGCTACTTTCAGGAACAATTACCTCCAGTTTGATAGTTCCCACCTGTTTTTCATGAAACAAAATGTTCTGAGAAGTCGATTTATCAGAGTATCCAGATTAACAAGCAATAACATGGTGTTCGAAAAGGAATGTGATTTTCTCTCACTTTTATTCACACAAAAAAGTACCCTTTAACTTTAATTAATTCAGTCAGGAACCAAATTACTGCAGATAGACTCACAAAATTGAAACCTATTATTACTTATGGTTTTACTCCAACCCATAATATATGCAAAGAAATGATGGACTCTTCCCATACGCTCAGCTTTTGTTTACCGATGTGTAGAGACTTAAATAACCTTAGACTTGTTTTGCTAAATAATTGGAAGATTTTATTATGTGACCCAAATATTAGAACTATTTTAGGTACCAAACCCATGTTTTCTTATAAGAGAACCAAGACCCTGAAAACATTATTTGAAAACAAAGATAATCAATTTCAGTTAGCTCCTACCATCAAAGTTTCGAAACCCAATGGAATGCATAAATGTGGGAAATGTGTATGCTGCAAATACATTCTTGAAGGTGATTCATATACTTTTACACATTGTAATGTCAAAGTGTCATTCAAAGAGGAATTTGACTGTAACTCTAGCATGGTAGTGTATTGTGCTGTCTATTCAACTTGTTCAAGTTTTTACGTTGGTAAAACTGTCCGTATGTTGAGTGAGAGAATAAAGGAGCATTACGGTGCCATAAGGAATAATGACCACATGAATGCTCTCAGTAAACACAGTGCCTTGTGCACGGATTTTGGGTCTTTTAAATTCATAGTATTGGAACAGATTAAACAGTTCTTTGGAGATTCAGATTGTAAATTGCAGTTACAGGAATTAAAATGGCAGTTGCGGTTGAAAGCGGAATTTTCTCCAGGTTTAAATGAGTCTCTCAACCTAAAATGTGCCTTGAAATGGTTCCAATGAGTGTGCCAATGGTGGGCATGGTGTCCTTTGCATTTCTGTTTATAGTTTTGTATATATGTGTATATTATATATATATATATATATATATATTTTTTTTTTTTTTTTGTACACACTACACATTTTGTACATAGAACAGCTTATATTGGGTGACTTTTGTGTTCATTTGACAGCCTGTGGCTATGACATTCATTATTCACCAGCACACTATTGCATATGCATTTTTGCTATGTTTGTTGTTATTTATTACTGGCTAGTTTATGTACTTTAATATTTATGAGCTTTGTTTTGCTATATTATGCTTCTATCCCTTGACATTTGATCCATTCTGATGAAGTTCCGATACCAATTAAAGTATAGAAGTTTTTACTGCATCTATTAGTCTTTCTTCTAATTATTCAGCGGTTTTCTTAAGCATATATATATATATATATATATATATATATATATATATATATATATATATATGTATATATATATATATATATATATGTGTGTGTGTGTGTGTGTGTATAAATGTATATATATATATATATATATATATATATATATATATATATATATATATATATATATCACATGCAGGTGAGACTCAGACATTGTAAGCTCTACAAATTGCTTTGTAGCACATATATGTATCCCCTGTTATAGGTACATTCCTATTAACATGGGTTAGCTGAGCTAAGCTTATGAATGTGTGTCACTGAAAATCATGCCTCAGTTACACTCAAGCATGGTAAACTTTATGAATGGATTTGTATACATTGCTAAGTTTAGTGAACACATTCATTGCTGTACTTGACCTTCACAGTCCATACAGCAGAATAAAAGAAATACCAAATACCAAGTACCTGCCACATGGTTAAAAAAATCATAATGTATTTTCACAGAATTGTTTTTGTGACCTCTTGCCTCTCCCAGAAAAAGGTACAGGAATAAATTTCAGTTTAGACAAGCATTCCTGAAGGCAAGTACAACAAAAGTGTGATACCATATCCAAAGTACATTATTATTCTTTGAAAATAAATAAATACATAAATCAATAAATAAATAAATAAATAAGCAACTATAACTTGCATTGCACAGAGCTCTACCCTGACATTACATTCCAGTAAGGTTAGCATTTATTTCCCCAAAGGAAATTGTAACCTCCATGGCACAGACCTCTAACCTGGCATTACATTCCAGTAAGGTTATCATTTATTTCTCCAAAGTCAATGGAACTGGACAAAAGAATTGAACTGCCTGGGATTAAACATTTCCTGTTAGTCCAGCAAACAATAAACCAGCTATCATTTAAATTGGTAGCAGATGAATATGGGTGTATAGGCTGGGCAAAGTAATGTGACACCCTAATGTGTGTGGTTCACCCCTAGAATCCCCTGCAGCAGACTTCCACATCACATTGTTCAATGGGGAGTTGGAAGGACGGCATCCATTAATGCTCAGGATGGAACTCCAAGCTGGTTAGATAAGGAAAATGTTCCTCTATTTGATAAAGGAGTTCTACCTGCCAAAGTTGGAAAAGGCAACAGAAGGGTCAGAATGGAAAATAAATTGACATATGGCAGGAGCTGTGGGGACCACCTATCATACCTAACTGGGATCTCCATCTCAAGACAGTAGGCTCGCCACAAGAAAGTCAAACTGTAGAGGTGGAGGAGGGCCAACTGAACAGGTAGATTTCAAAGGTCCAGGAAAGATGGATAGAGTTATACAGTAAGTACTGTGTTTATTTAACGTACAGTATGATAATACACACGTACACATACACACACACACACACACACACACACACACACACACACACACATACATATATATATATATATATGTACATACAGAGAGAGAGAAAAATAATATTAAAAGATATATATATATTTATATATGTATGTATGTATGTATATAGGTCTACTTGAAAAGACAGAAAGCCCTCTTACCAGAAGATGACAAGATGGCATCACCGAATTTTCATTTAAGTGAATCTTCACATAACAGTGAACTCACCCAAGGAAAGGAACTGGTCAACCAACAGTAGCAAGGAAGTACATGGAAGCAATCCAAACCCACACAAATGGGGGGGGGCTTTGCCCCCACACACTGCCAATGTGGGGGGGGGGCTGTACCCCCTCACCCCCCTTACTAAATATACCAGTGGGGAAAAGGTCAAACTTCCAAAATTGGTCAACCAGTTCCTTTCCCTGGGAAGCTTCTCGGTTATGTGAAGATTCGCTTAAATAAAGATTCGGTGATGTTGCCTTGGTTTTGTCATCTTTGGGTAAGTGGGCTTTCATTCTTTTCAGTAGACTTATCAGATCTTATTTATGTACACAAATATGCACAGACACAGGCACACACAAATATTATATACATGTGTGTGTCTGTCTGTCTGTCATCTGTCTGTTTCTGCATGATATGTGCAGGTACATATCAGAAAAACACTGTTAATGCATTAATCGAGTCAGTAAAAATGCAATGCTGGCTCTAGAAAAAAAGTAATGCTAACTCCTTTTCAGGACCATACCTGCAATACTCCTTATGAACCATCTGTCAGTTGTCAGAGATGGTTAAGGTAGTGTAGTTCCAGTGGTACATAGCTTGATTACCTGATCCCTCATTTGCCTACTGTGTGAAGTTGAGCAAGTCACTTAACCAGACAATGCTCGCAGGTCACCCCTGAAAAGGGGTCGTGTGCCCAGTGTGCATAACTGATTAACAAATGGGTGTAAATGTTTATCATCTGCATTTGTTAAGTGTTGGAATTCAGGAAGTTTGAATTGCTTCATAAAGTTTAGTGCTTGCTCACAGGAAAATTTCAGCTAATGTTAATGCCATCTATACACATATTAGTAATGTTTCTGATGATTTCCAGACCTTTCATTTTTCACTCAAAATGTTTGAATGAACCAAGGCATCACACCAAAGGCAGAGTGTTGGGGATGGAGCCATGAAGCAACTGCCTGCTCTGCATAATACTGAATAAGATCCCAATGCTTTAGGTCATACTGAATAAATTACAGAACGGTACTACCAGAGAACTAATGGCAATAATTGCATACATACAGATAAACACTGAAGTGAATATTTTATTGCAGCTTGAATGGTCACTTGAAATTCATTGTAAAGTTAGTAATCCTTGAATGAATGTAGGCTTCCTTCTTGAAACTATCTACTGATGTTGCTACGTCAAATTAATTTTCATAACCTGATCAATACATCAATAACCAACCTCCACAGCCCTACAGAGACACTATTTCTGAGATTTGTTATTAATCGTGAAGGCTTTATGGGGAGCCTACATGATTTAAGTGCGTTAGCAAGATGAACAGCAGCGCTCATTGAATATGCATGCTGCTCATCATGCTTACACAGTTACAAGCAGACGATCATGGGAAGCAGTTGTGTAGGTGGCCACGAAATGGTGCAGGGAAGCATGAACAAATAATGTCAACAAAACGCCTTACCTGTAACCAAATCTATTATGCTAGCATTCGCGAACAGCTTATATGGAGTAAGGGCAACCTGATTTCAAGAATTCAAGAATGGATGGCACAGTGGTGCAGCGGTTTCCATTGTCACCTCACAGCAAGAGGTTGTCTGGTTCAATTCTCAGCTGGAGTTCATTCTGTGTGGAGTCTGCATGTCCTTCCTGTGTTTGTGTGGGTTTCCTCTGGGTGCTCCGGTTTCCGCCCATATTGCAAGAATGTGCATCTGGAGCATTTCTACCCGGGCCTCCACTGAAAATTGTCTCATTCCAAGTTGGACTTTCCAAGTAAACAAATGTTAAATAAATTAAGATGCAGGGAATGTTAAATGGAGAGAATGTACACACAATACAATGTTTATAGTCGAAAAAACAGAAAAGTAAATCTGCTTTTAATGCACAAAGCAAGCACAGGAATAGCCTTCATGAACTAAGCGCTTTCACCATTACCCAATGGCTTCATCAGAGTCAATGATAGGCTTAAAAATACAACTTAATATATTGTGACATCACCACGCTTAAACCAATCATTTTAAAATGTCAATAAACCAATTATTCAATACAAGGACTAAATATGTTAGTGTATTTCGATTTAAAACATATATATTATAAAAATGCAATAATGTTAAAACATTCCATAATGTAAACCCTACCTATATAGCACCTTATACAAATATAAATTATGAACTTATATAAATAAATAAATACATAAATACATAAATACATAATTAATGTACCCTATATTTCATTCTGAACAATACATTCCCCTTAAAACACATTGTATAGCTGTATCTTAATAAATATTGCAAATATATAATAAATGCATAAAATAATGCATAAAAACTTAAATGCATACTTTATTGAAGTCATATTTATATTAAATGACTTCTTTGTTTCAATAAAGGAAAAATAGATGCACTGTCATTGAGGCCGGGGAGATTAATAGCATTAAGCCTAATCTGCCAGTTGAATTCCAAAATCTCGACCCTAAGCTTTCCATCCCTTCCTCCATCACTAGATATAACCCTATCCAGTGCAAAAAATGTAAACTTTTTAAAATTGGGGCATGTGGTACTGTGGATGTAAAGAGCATTAGTAGTATCCTTGTTTCTAATAGCTCTAATATGTTCAGCAATTCTTTCTTTAAGTTACCTAATGGTCTTCCCTACAAAAAAACCCAGGCAGGATACACAGGTGGCTAAGTACACCAACATACTAGTGTTACAGCAACACCTGCCCGGGCAGGGTATCGACTTATTAAACCCAAATACTGTAACATAAGGTCCTTCATTAATGTATCTACAGTACCTACATGCCCCACATTTATGCAATTTTGATACAGTATATTTAGGGGGTGGTTGCTCGAGAATGTTTTTAATATTTCTACCCCTACAGAACACAAACCGAGGAATCTCACCTAATATTCCTCTAATGTTGGTATCAACACTAGAATCCCAAACCCTTCTTAGTGTTTCAGCTATGAATGGTGTTTGGTAATTAAACCTAAGTACAATGGAGTCACCTTTATGTATGTCACTATCTTCTCGTACCTCCACTTTACCCCCATAAAATCGGGGGAAACTGAGTGGATCTCTTACTAAAAATTTCATTCCTTATTTTCACCAATAGTTTCAAAGGATATCCTCTAGCTGCAAACATACCTATCAAGGTGTATATTTCTTTCTCAAAGGTGGCAGTGTTGCTAATCAGATGGGACAGTCTAACCATTTGGCCCTTGACAATGCTTCTACGTTGATAATAAGGGTGACTACTCTGAAAATGTAACATAGAATTACTATATGTTTTCTTTCTGTAAATACTACTCTGGAGTCCTTCTGGTGCTTTCATCAAATGGATGTCCAAAAAGTCTATTTCATCCTTATTCCAGTTGCTTGTAAATTTGAGAAAACAAGTAGTTGAATTCAAATAATTCAAAAACTGATTTGCCTCAAATTCAGTTCCCTTCCACAGGATAAGTATATTGTCTAAAAATGATTATACAACAACATTTTTTCCTTCAACATAGATTCAAATACAAAGGATTCTTCCCAATGTAATAAAACCAGGTTGGCAAAACCTGGGCCACACTTTGTCCCCATTGTCCCTCCTGATACTTGATGGAAAATCTCACCTTCAAAGCTCAAATAGTTGTTTCCTAAAATCAACTCCATTAGTGCAACCAAAAGGTTGATTTTCTCACCATTTAACTTGTTACTTTTCAGTAAACTTTCTCTAAAATATTCGATTCCCTCACTATGTGGGATTACTGAAAATAGATGTATAACATCTATGGTGAAAAAGGATATATTCTCTAGTTCCTTCAAACTGCTCAACCTGTTCAGGCAATGCCACGAATCCTTTAGGATATGTTCTATTCCTGTCACAACCTGTTGGATATTCCTGTCCACAAATGAAGCTATAGGCTCTGTTTTGAAGTCCTTAGCAGCCACTATAGGTCTAAATGGTGGGTCATTAATGTTTTTGTGGACGTTAGGAATCCCAAATAACACAGGTGTGACGGGATGTTCTACAGAAAAATACCTAAATTCACATTCATCAATAGCTCCCTGAAACAATGCATCCAATAGAAATAAATCAATCCTGTGGTAGGCATTTCATTGACAGAGACCCTTTGATAAGTCAGAGTGTCATACAATATTTCATGCATTTTGGCCACATAGTTAAAGTGAGACATAATGACAACCCCACCCCCCCTTATCCGGTTTCATTATTTTCACTTGTTTATTGTTGGCCAGTTCTGAAAGCAATTTTCTTGCTTCCTTATTCAAATTGCCATAATCACTAAGTCTGCCAACCTTGGATAAATTTTTCCTAACCTCGTTGATGCATAACTTCTCAAAAATGATAACCTGTTTGTTTGCTGGGTATAAAAGTACTTTTTCTCTTAGGAGTACACAAAGCATTATTCACAACCTCATTATAATTCCTTTGTTCTTTAAAATCAATGTTAAGTTCAACTGTCTAGTGTACATTTTTAAACTTACATAAAAATCAACAAAATCTGAATAAAATGCAGGTACAAAAGTAAATCCCTTGCTTAATAAACTGTGATGTGCATAATTTATTTCAAGAGCACTATAATTATATATAGAAACCCCCCCTTGTGGTAAACGGTACAAATTTTAGAAGCATTTGCGTTGCCAGCTTGGGACAAGTACATATTATCCATACCCTGTTGTAAAACATATGTATTAACAGAAACATCCATATTATTAATATATGGTAAACCCAAAGCGTCATTTGTATTAACAACTCGGGGTAAGCACATAATATCTGTGCCCTGTTGAAATGTGTCCATATTGTCAAAAGCATTCACAATATTAGTATTGTTAACTTGTGATAAACACATAGTGCGTGACAAGGAGATCAACGTTTTTTACCCGAGTCCCCTCACTTGAGGAGATCAGAACGGTTAAGGAACAAGAGAGGGGGCGGACAAACTTATCAACCATATATGGGACAGCATCAACAACAGTGGAATTTATTTTGAAACAACAAAAAATGCCAGTGGGCAGGCAGAAGGGGACATTGAGTGTTCTGCTTGATGACTGTGCTGATATTGCGGACATTTTATAACAGGTTTCTGATGATATAGGTTTATCTCATGTTATGAATGTGAAAACGTTTGATAGGGGGGATATTTTGGAAAAATGCACTGATGTTTTGTGTATACCACAGGACTCTGACATTGTGGATATTTTCCAACAAGGCAGTGATTGTATGTTCTTATTGCAAGTAGCTAACATCAATGTTTTTGAAAGTATTTTACAGCAGGATATTGAAGTTATGTGTTTTTCACATGTAAATGCTCCTGGAAATACTGATGTATTTGAAAACGCTGAAAGTTTACAACTGGGTAGTGACGTTATGTGTTCATCACATGTTAATAATGCCAATATTGTGAATGCTTTTAACAATGTGGATATGTTTCAAAAGGGCACGGATATTATGTGCTTATCTCAAGTTAGCAATACAAATGATGCTATGGGTTTACCACATGTAAATGCCTCTGGAAATACTGATGTTTTTGAAAACGCTGAAAGTTTACAACTGTGTAGTGATGTTATGTGTTTATCACAAGTTAACAATGCTAATATTGTGAATGCTTTTGACAATATGGACACATTTCAACAGGGCACAGATATTATGTGCTTACCCCGAGTTGTTAATACAAATGACGCTTTGGGTTTACCATATATTAATAATATGGATGTTTCTGTTAATACATATGTTTTACAACAGGGTATGGATAATATGTACTTGTCCCAAGCTGGCAACGCAAATGCTTCTGAAATTTGTACCGTTTACCACAAGGTGGGGGGGTGGTTCTATATATAACTATAGTACTCTGGAATTAATGATGCACATCACAGTTTATTAAGCAAGGGATTTACTTTTGTACCTGCATTTTATTTAGATTTTGTTGATTTTTATGTAAGTTTAAAGTTGTACACTACACAGTTGAACTTAACATTGTTTTTTAAAGAACAAAGGAATTATAATGAGGTTGTGAATAATGCTTTGTGTACTCCTAAGAGAAAAAGTACTTTTATACCCCCAGCACAAAAACAGGTTATGATTTTTGAGAAGTTATACATCAACGAGGTTAGGAAAAGTTTATCCAAGTTGGCAGACTTAGTGATTATGACAATTTGAATAAGGAAGCAAGACAATTGCTTTCAGAACTGGTCAACAATAAACAAGTGAAAATAATGAAACTGGATAAGGGAAGTGGGGTTGTCATTATGTCTCACTTTGACTATTTGGCCAAAATGCATGAAATATTGTGTGGCACTCTGACTTATCAAAGGGCATCTGTCAATGAAATACATATAGCCTACCACAGGGTTGATTTATTTCTATTGGATGCATTGTTTCAGGGAGCTATTGATGAATGTGAATTTAGATATTTTTCTGTAGAACATCCCATTACACTTGCGTTATTTGGGATTCCTAATGTCCACAAAAGCATTGATGACCCACCATTTAGACCTATAGTGGCTACTAAGGGCTCCAAAACAGAGCCTATAGCTTCATTTGTGGACAGGAATATCCAACAGGTTGTGACAGGAATAGAACATATCCTAAAGGATTCGTGGCATTGCCTGAACAGGTTGAGCAGTTTGAAGGAACTAGAGAATATATCCTTTCTCACCATAGGTGTTATAAATCTGTTTTCAATAATCCCACATAGTGAGGGAATCGAATATTTTAGAGAAAATTTACTGAAAAGTAACAAGTTAAATGGTGAGAAAATCAACCTTTTGGTTGCACTAATGGAGCTGATTTTAGGAAACAACTATTTGAGCTTTGAAGGTGAAATTTTCCATCAAGTATCAGGAGTGGCAATAGGGGCAAAGTGTGCCCCAGGTTTTGCCAACCGGGTTTTATTACATTGGGAAGAATCCTTTGTATTTGAATCTATGTTGAAGGAAAATATTTTGTTGTATAATCATTTTTTAGACGATATACTTATCCTGTGGAAGGGAACTGAATTTGAGGCAAATCACTTTTTGATTTATTTGAATTCAACTACTTGTTTTCTCAAATTTACAAGCAACTGGAATAAGGATGAAATAGACTTTCTGAACATCCATTTGATGAAAGCACCAGAAGGACTCCAGAGTAGTATTTACAGAAAGAAAACATATAGTAATTCTATGTTACATTTTCAGAGTAGTCGCCCTTATTATCAACGTAGAAGCATTGTCAAGGGCCAAATGGTTAGACTGTCCCATCTGATTAGCAACACTGCCTCCTTTGAGAAAGAAATATATACCTTGATAGGTATGTTTGCAGCTAGAGGATATCCTTTGAAACTATTGGTGAAAATAAGGAATGAAATTTTTAGTAAGAGATCCACTCAGTTTCCCCCGATTTTATGGGGGTAAAGTGGAGGTACGAGAAGATAGTGACATACATAAAGGTGACTCCATAGTACTTAGGTTTAATTACCAAACACCATTCATAGCTGAAACACTAAGAAGGGTTTGGGATTCTAGTGTTGATACAAACATTAGAGGAATATTAGGTGAGATTCCTCGGTTTGTGTTCTGTAGGGGTAGAAATATTAAAAACATTCTCGAGCAACCACCCCCTAAATATACTGTATCAAAATTGCATAAATGTGGGGCATGTAGGTACTGTAGATACATTAATGAAGGACCTTATGTTACAGTATTTGGGTTTAATAGGTCGATACCCTGCCCAGGCAGGTGTTGCTATAACACTAGTATTTTGGTATACTTAGCCACCTGTGCATCCTGCCTGGGTTTTTATGTAGGGAAGACCATTAGAAAACTTAAAGAAAGAATTGCTGAACATATTAGAGCTATTAGAAATAAGGATACTACTGATGCTCTTTACATGCATAGTACCACATGCCCCAGTTTTAAAAAGTTTACATACTTTGCACTGGGTAGGGTTATATCTAGTGATAGAGGAAGGGATGATAAGCTTAGGGTCGAGATTTTGGAATTCAACTGGCAGATTAGGCTTAATGCTATTAATCTCCTCGGCCTCAATGACCGTGCATCTATTTTACCTTTACTGAAACAAAGAAGTCATTTAATATAAATATGGCTTCAATAAAGTATGCAATTAAGTTTTTATGTATTATTTTATGCATTTATTTGTAATATTTATCAAGATACAGATATACATTGTGTTTTAAGGGGTGCGTATTGTTCAGAATGAAATTTAGGGTACATTATTTATTTATGTATTTATTTATTTATATAAGTTCATAGTTTATATTTGTATAAGGTGCTATATCGGTAGGGTTTGCATTATGGAATGTTTTAACATTATTGTATTTTAATAATATATATGTTTTAAATCTAAATACACTAACATATTTAGTCCTTGTATTGAATAATTGGTTTATTGATATTTTAAAATGATTGGTTTAAGCGTGGTGATGTCACAATATATTAAGCTGTATTTTTAAGCCCATCATTGACTCTGATGAAGCCATTGGGTAATTTTAAAGCGCTTAATTCGTGAAGGCTGTTCCTGTGCTTGTTTTGTGCATTAAAATTCTGATTTACTTTTTTGTTTTTCGGCTGTTTTTTGGTTATTAGTTTTATCCTTTTTGGATATTTTGTTAGTTTGTTATACGATATTTATAGTGCAGACATAAATATGCGGGAAGGGTAAACTGTGAAAATGTTCTCACTTAATGCAGTCAAATTTGATTATTTCACAAAGAAACATTTTAAACATAAAATACTTCCATACTGATGTAATAATAATTAACTTGTTCACAATTTTTGACCCATATACATAACTAAAATTACTAACAATGGATATGAGAGGGGCCCAATGCAATATTGTAAAAAAGGGAAGTAAATGTGATAATAATGTCGATAACATGCTAAATTGAGATAACAGTTAGCAAGGGCAGTAGACAGATGCACCAGGTACTATTTGCAATAACTGCAGTTATTGAATATGATGTATGTACAGGGAATGTACGATAACTAACAGTAGTGCTGTATTCTCTACTTCATCATATATAAACAAAAAGTGGTGAACCCTACAGCTGTTGTGTTGTGCACATCAGAAAGGGACATGTTTACCATTTGTTGTCATTAGACAACCAATGACAGGGGGTATATTACCTTGAAACATGTATTGGACAAGCATCTTTTATATTCATGGACATCCTTAACAGTAGTATAATAACACTCAAATTACACAAGTGACAAATGACAACACAAGTCTGATGACCTTTTAGTAATTCAAGGTCTCTGTTCATAAATGCAGCACATCTCCTACATGAATATACTGGGCATGCTCACAAATAATTACAGCAAACAAAGTCAAAACAGCATGTAAACAACACAAAAACATAATGAAGTGTCCTAACACAGGCCCAGTCACACTTGTTGAGGCTCTTGCATCATACCATACAGTAAGACATCATGTCCTGTATAGCTGTACAGTGTGTAGAAAACAATTTAAGTAATATGTAAATGTTTGGAGGAAGACATGCAATACAGTGCATTGCTGTTTGGAAATAAAGTGAACAATCAATGACATGCTCAACATCTGCATCTTGCCAGACTTCCAGACTTGAATACATGCCAGGACAGGTATCAGGAAGATGAGTATCAGCATGTGACGCCTCAGAAAGAGTCCTACTGTTTGTGTCATGAAGAATACAATTGAAAGGCTTACAGCACTTCCCTATTGTAATGTTGTCATCGGACTGTGCCATAAATACTTTCTTTGCCTAAGCCACTCTTTTCTGACACAGTTATCTGACAGACAAACAAACAGACAGATGTTACCAGTTTCAAGCTCCTGCTTATCATACTGCATACTCTACAAAGCTGTGTATTGACTGTGTCTGCCACCTGACATAGCAATGGATCTTATCACAAATACATGACATTAGTATGTGAAGTAGTAAAGGACATTTGAAGATAATTTGTACAATATGATTTTATCAGAATGATGATAAGGACGTAACTGTGTTAATGGTTGCACAACTGTGATCAGTGCAATATCAATGTTTCTTGGCCAAAGAAGCTGTTTCTGTCATTTTGTACACACACTGTCCTAAAATGGAACTCCACTGTATCTCGGTAGATATACTATGCAAGTCATTAGTGAATGCATGTGCTGCAGGAGCACTTACACCATGACATTTGCCATACAACTGTTTCACTGGCAGGTTGTTACAAAATGAGTTTATATTTCTTTCTCCAAAGTAGAAATTAAGAATAATAACTTCATATGCTGTTGTTTGTTTAACACCAGCACATTCATATAATGTTTCCTTTGCTGGAACTGATCAGCAAGCTACGCAACTCCACTGACTAATGGCATGTGCAGTGGATGTATTAACACAATTGTGGGATTCCACCTATGTGATGTTTTTCCATCATATGATTGTTTTGCAAAGACTTTTTATGAGATAAAAGAGATGGGAGGTTTCTCCCACTGCAATTATAACATTATAACAGTTGTGGATGTCATTCATACGTAACTGCATAAGGACACACGATGCTGACTGTCAATCAGTCACAGTGGGTTTTGAACACTCACTATGCAAGAACAGAAGTTAAATCATACTGTGAAGAATGAACATGCCACGGTGCAAGTGTTGTTAAAATTGTGAGATATGTCAGTCAATGTGGGTTTTGACCACCTCACTAAATGACAACAGAAGTTACATGATATTATGAAGAATGAGCACATGGCAGTGTAGTTGTAATTAAAATTGTGAGATATTCGGATAGTTGAAACTGTGACATCATGTTATTGAAATTCATGCATAATTGCATAAGGACACACAATGCCGATTGTCAGTCAATGTGGGTTTTGAACATTTAACTGTGTGACAACAGAACCTACATGATATTGTGAATAATGAACACACTACAGTGCAAGTGTTGTTAAAATTGTGAGATATTTGGGTATTTGAAGCCATGACACATGTTATAGCTAAAAGGGATATGTGTGCCTCCTATTTCCTTAAACAACTGTCGCTATATTTTTGTTTCTCACACAACATTGCCTGATGCTAGGGATGCACAAATACACATGTGATGCATAATGCAGTTTCCACTGTGACAGGAGAATGGTAATCATGCACAGTTGTGGATAATCATGGATTCAGACACATGCCTTACTCTTTTCTAAATTACTATTATATTCTTATATACTGAGTGTGTGTCAGGCTAGTTCAGGACTAGCCTTTTCATTAAGGCAATTCCAGGCCAGTCAGCTCAGAGCTAAGGGTCTAAGAATTCCAAAGTTGCTGCTTGCTGTGATCTTTCAAATTACCGTTGCATTGTAATAATTCCATTACATTGTGAGAGTAAGTGTTTTCCTTTTTTATCTCATTTTTAAATTTATTTTAACAGTCTGTATCTGTTTTATCTAAGGATTTTAAGCCTATATTAGTAATTCGAGTACATAGCTGCACTGCATTTTCCTGTTTAAGTGGTCTAACTGTTGTTATTAAACCCTAGTTTCATTCTTATGTACTTGAGTGTATGTCAGGTGACTTCAGGACTTCTCTTTGCATTAAGGCAGTTCCAGTCCAGTCAGCTCAGAGCTGAGGTCTAATTGTGTTTCCTCTCTCATTATATCTGTTGTTTCCTGTATCTTATGATAATTTCACAACACAGTTCCCTCTCTCTCTCTGTTCATTGGCTGTTGACAATAAGCACATAAGGGTTGTTTTGTAAAAGTCTCTTCCCTTAAACTACTCACCAGGCTAAAAGACTTTTGATAAAATTACATAAAATTACATAATATTGAGTGAACCGATACTGCTTGTACTGATTTTGGCATCAGATTAGTGAGATAGTTTAGTGGTTCTTGCTGGTGGCAGAAGAAGGTTTCCAAGCTAGTTGTTTTGTATTGAAATGTAAATACTCGGTAGCAAGTCCACCCAAACATTATTCTAAAATCAAACTGCTAGCCCTTATAGTTACCCCTGCCCTCAGAGTCATTCCTGTCAGTATCATGGACCAGCATTTTTCTACAACTTCTCTAGCCAGCCTGATTGAAATGGGTATCTTGAGACAGTATAAGAAATGTCTCAAGACATTCAATAATCATCTATTACTCAAACAGCATAACTCAGTGTATGTGAGATGTAAATATATAATTCTTGGAAACAAAAATCTTGCACACAATAAACTCAGGCCACCAAAATCGTCAGCAGTACATGACACATCACACCTTTCCAAGGCCATTACCATACCGTAATCCATCATATGTTGAAGTTCTAAGTAGTAACTTGCTTAAACCTCAAAGACCTCAAAACACAATGCAGCCACAAAGCACACTCAGCAAATTAAGACAACTTCCTCATATAGCACAAAAAGTCCCAAAGTCGCAGATGCTGAGCCCGTAAGGCTTGAATCAACCCAACAAAACATACTTGCTATAAGTGATGCCACTGTATGACATACAGATGTGCATCTTACCAGGCTGAGCAAAGAAAGAGTGACAGTTAGTTGTTTGTCTGGTACCAGGATCCACCGGATCACACATGCACTCAAGTCCTTGAACAACAAGTACAAGTATGACTGAGCCATCATTCATGCTGGTGTCAATGGCTTGAGGTGTACCTCCCTGGACTATATGAAGAGAGACATGATGCATCTTTCAGACTGTGTCCAAGGCAGGCACGATGCCACTATATGAGCAAAAAATAATTTACTTCAACAATTGTATTAGTTTTTGGTGTCACTCAAAGGGTGTCCAATATTTGTCGGCTTGGGAGGATATGATCGACATACCATGCTGCTTTGCCAGGGATGGTCTGCATCTGTCTCCAGTAGGATGCAGATTATTGGCAAATACATTGTCCACACTTCTAGTGCCTTTTTTAGGCAATGCCAACCTGATAAACCTACCAACATAATGAAACAAGTAAAGGAAAATATGAAGGTGTTCCTGATCAATTAGGAGCCCAAACAAAAAACTTCACTTCCTACAAGGCCTTCTCATCCTGGAAGAAATTGATGTCTGTGTAGTGACTGTGACATGCTTTAAAATAGCACAGAACATTTGCGCTGTGAAGGGCTAAAACACCTTACAAAGATTTATACTGTGCAGGAAGTAAAAAAAGTTGGAGATGTTTGACTCTACATCCAGAAGAGACTCACATCAAGGCTGCTAACGATCACTTGTGAAAGCAGAATGTCATCCAAAGGCATCAAATAAAGCATTTCTGAGTGAAAAATGTGCAGAATTTCTTATAATTGTACATAGCAGATAGCTGGGTGATAACATTGCTACTTAAATGCACATTCACAACCATACTGATACAAGTGAGTCTAAGGAGTAATGACTGGATTTGAACTGACTACCCAAGATCACAAGGTACAGAACACTGCTTGAATCGCATGCACCACATGAGATAACTTACAATTTTGACAGTGCACATTTGAATGGATGACATTATCATTGTTTAATATGTTGATGTTCTTCTAAAAAGGTGGCTGAAGAGCACAGAAACTATACACAGCTATATGCATTAGAAGTCTTCTCTATAACACAGAACAGACAAACACAGAAGTCAGTTATTGCTGGATTCAAACCTCCGACCTATTCAGTTTACACAGTTTATAAGGCACAGTATCAAAAGCCAGCACCACAGAAAAAGTTGTACTACAACTGTGATGTAGTTCATTTTGAAAGCATGATGTAATCCTTGTGTTTCCAAAATTGGGTATTACTTGGGGGTAATAGAAATGTACAAGGTATCCTTCTGCTAGTGAAAACACATGTCATAAGTAGAAGGTTACATAAAGGGTGTTGTCACAAACCAACTGTATTTGACACCTTACACAGTTTAAGCAATGCTGGATTTGAACTCACTACTTATCTAGTTACAGAATGTAGAGAGCACAGTATTATCCACAAGCAGTACAGGAGTAGTCTGACTTTTATAGTAAGAAAGTGCACTTATGAAAGAATGGCCTCATCAGTGTGTTACACAGAAGATGCTTGTGGTAAACATGGGTGGAGGAATCCTCTTGGAAGTGCACATCTGTTTAGGAAGCTATATGAACCTCATATTGGTGCCGCACACAAATGTTCACCACTGAGCTCGTTACACAAGCTAGAGAACACAGTGTTAATCACAAGCATCACAGGAGAATTACACAAGCTAGAGAACACAGTGCTAATCACAAGCATTACAGGAGAAGTCTGACTTGTAATAAGAGAGAGAATGCACTTTTGAAAGAATGACCTTGTCAGTGCATTTGTTTGTGTTAAAAGTGAGAAGAAGTATAAAGGATGCTCTGTCTACAGTTATAGTTTTCTTTTGAGTGGAAGTGGACACAGTACATCTGTTGTTGAGGCCTTACTTGTCTGTCACTAGAGGCCCCCCAAAACACACACACACACACACACACACACACACACACACACACACACACACACACACACACACACACACACACACACACACACATTCACCACTGTAAAATTTGAATTGAAAACCTAATCAGTTACAATATCTAACATCCATAGTATGAATCATAAGTACCGCAAGAGAAGTCTGACTCAGAAGGGGACAGAGTGCACTTATGAAAGAATGACCTCATCGGTGTGCTGCAGAGGGGATGTTTGTTATAAAAGTGAGATAAGGTGCAAAGGGAGCTGTGAACAAAATTAAAGTTTTCTCTTAAGTGGAAGTGGACACAGTACATTTGTTGTAGAGGCTTTACTTACCAGTCACTAGAACTTGACACATGCAAGTTCATCACTGTCATATTCAAATCACTTACCAAACTAGTTACACAGGACAAGACTCATTTTGATGATGTGACATGTGGATTTGTAAGTATTAAAACTTCATTGTTTGGAAAATCAGCTACTATGCATCACAGGTTTTGGGACAAATGCATGTGTCTGGACAGGCCAGCATAACACCAGTGTGCTTGTCTCATGTAATCATATGCTTCTTTGCTAATATCTAAGTACTGTCATTCATGTACATTGAGTTACTGTAATGGACATGTACCTATTTCACAGTATGGGGTATCAATGACAATCATCATTGCAAAACAGAGGATTGTCAAGCAAGCATTCATGACAGTTCATCCTGGGATGATTGCATGCAAATAGTAACCATTTATTGCGCCACTCTCTGTTGTCTTGGCTCATGCTTGCACAATGTGCATTGATAATAAAAAAAGAGACTTCCTAAATATGACAGTGCACTTCTGAATATTACTGATGGATTATGTGTGAAAAGGTTACACACCATTGTAACAGAGTTGTAAGTGTAACTGTTTGAGTGCAGACACACATTAACAGACGGAATTAATTGAGACAACATAACTCTGAAGTCCAGATACATTACTTTCAAAATTCCATTACCACATACAGTAGTTGCACAAACTACTCACATAATTCTTTGTTGTCATTTTTTTTACCTCTCTCCCTGAAGTGCACCACTGGCAAGCTGATTTGTATGGCTGATGACAAAGTATTATTACGTGTAATCATATGTTGAAGTGTTGAACTTAGAATGGGAATAAACAGAAATGTGTTTTACTCTTTGATGACCTTCAGGCAAATAAGCACCATACACATCTAATATGTATGAATCTAATAGAATACAGAAAAGGCATTTGTTATGGTCATGTTTCAGGTGTAATTATTTACACATCTGTCTTGACTGTTGCAGTTCTTCAATCCGTACATGTGTACAACAGGTGTAGCATGAAACACATGAGGGATCAAGCACATTATTGCTGGTCGAAACATGGCTTATGGACAACAGTTTTGAACCAAGGAGGTTTATTTGATGACACATAAGGGGTGGGAAGAGGTGAACAGTTGTTTACAAGCATATGCATTTAAACATGCTAAGAAACTAGTTTATGGTTCATTTCTGCACATAGTTGTGCTGTGTTCCTCTACAGCTTGTCATCATTATTATTCAGGTAAGATCTGTACAAGATAGTGTCCCAATAGAGATAAGTACATTAATAGACATCCTACAGAAAGGCCTCACTGAGACAGATGCCTGGTGTCAGAGCCATGGCCTCAAGCTCAATGCCAAAAAGTGCAGTGTCATCCCCTTTGGTAAAAACTCTGTACCCATGAACTACCACATAGGCAGCAATCTACTTAACACCGAATGTGTGATAAGAGACCTTGGGACCCAAGTGGACAGTAGTCTCTCCTTTGATAGTCACATTGCCATAGTAGTCAAGAAGTCCTTCTATGTGGCACACCTCATCATAAAAGGGTTCTCAACCAGGAAAAAAGAGGTCATTGTTCCCTTCTACTCGACACTCATTAGACCCATTATAGAGTATAACGCCCCTTTTGGAGTGTACCTCACAAGACATCTGCAGCAGCTGGAAAGGCCACAGAAGTACCTCACAAAGAGGATTACTGGCCTCAAACAAATGCCCTACACTGACCGCCTCAAAAAACTCCAGCTTTACTCCATAGCATATCACCTACTCCGAGGTGATCTCTGCCTAACATATAAAGCTATGTCAGACCCAGAGCTGCTGGACATGCTACACCTAAAGAAATCCCAATCCCTCTGAGCTACACGCTCTAGGGACCTAAACCTTGTCACCACAATAAACAGGACATGCTGAGGGACAGATTCCTGTCCCAGAGACTTCCCATACTCTGGAACAGGCTACCCATCTATGTCAAGCAAAGTTCTTCATTAGCACTCTTCAAGAAAAATCTTGATGAGTGGATGGGAAATAGGAAATACACCCCGGGAATCACTTCTGTGTCTCTGCTCGACAGTGGCAAAGGAAAATAACTTTCTTGGGTGGCATAAGCCAGGGAACCTTGTTGGCTAGGCTTACGTAGGCCCTTGGGCTGATAGCCTAGTACCTACCTATGAACCTATGAACCTATGAATAGAGCAGCAGGGTAATGGTGTGTTAAGAAAAGGTGTAGCCAACACTTACACATAAAGGAGTCATGCAGAACATTCAATAACACTTTGGCATACAACTGGATTTGAACTTTGACAGTATTCTAAAACATATTTATAGACCTGAGTATTATCTAACCAAACTACACGGGAACACCTTCTTCACAAAGTTCAAATATGACAACAGAACGAAGCAAAGTAGAATGTCTGTATTATATTTTATTGCACTCATGACAGTTCTAAAAATCCTGTAATGTGTACATTACATGTAGTAGCCTAATAAATATGAAATAGTAAAAAGGGATGATACAGAAGTGGGAACAGATAGAGTCACAGTGGCAGGGAGAGAGAGACATGCACACAAACAATATTACATTTATGTGAGGCAATTTTCTAATGGCTCCCTGCTGAGAGAAAATAACTCTTCAACTTTAAATTTCATTTTGCAGAGGAAACAAGCCCTCCTGCACCCTCAATACACCCTGAACTTATAGATAGCAACTCCAAGATCACCATATCTCAGAAAAAATGGCATATTCCAAGAAGTGGTATATTGGACTTAGTATATGTAAGTCAAATCTTTTTGCCATTTATTCTCTGTAGTTTTGGACTCACTCTAGCAGGTCTGACATTTCAAATTGTCACATATTTTAACATCTTTGGTGTATGTTTCTGTTATGTTTTTCCTGATAAGTAATCCGTCATGCTATGTACAATAAGGTCTTTCTCTTTTAATTTCTCCAAGTCTTTTGGGTTTCTATTACCATGATGGAAATGGTCCCCATTCCTAAGTGAAAGTATGATTAAAGTTCTTGAAATTAGTATTGTTTCAGTCTTTAATGCTAGCCAGAAATGCTCTATGCAGCATCTGCAATGTGCCCAGTAATGACTCCTTCTGCAATTTGTATGGAGTTATATGTATCTGTAACATATATAAGTATGACTGTAAATTCTTTTTTATAAGACCAATTGCTTATACTACTGTTGAAACTGTCTAGGTATCCTTCTATCATATTTGTCTTATTTCTGCCTGCAAATCCTGGTATGTTATAACTTTGTGTCTCTGTACATAAGACACTGTAGTCACTGGGTGTAGCAATTTCAATGATCAATGCTACTTTTGTCTTCTTTTCCTGGACTACTATATGTTTTTTTCAAATTTTTTTGAACTGTTGGTAATGGGTGATCCCATGTGACATAAACTTCATAATTTTCTATAATGCTTTGTGACTCATGCTTCCAGTGTTTTTCAGCTGCTTCAGTATTATAATGTTTGCACAATCCCCAATGCAGCAGTCTTGCCACATTATTATACCTTTCAATATACAGTCCTTCTGCTATTAGTGTATCACAACCAGCATCAAGATGTGCGACTCTTTCCAGTTCTGTTTTGCAAAACCTACATTTGTTTGTTTTTCCCACATGTTCACTTGACTTTGTAAACTAACATGTATGCAGTCCACTACTGTGGGCCACCAGTATTAACCTTTCATTTTTTGCTTTAAATTCACATCTCCTTAACTATTCCTGCTTTTGATCCTGATCAACACGAGGTTGTTCCAAGAGTTTTCTATACATGCAACTATATTTATGCACTTTCTGCATTTCTTTTATGCATTCTCCACATTTCTCCAGTTTTTCCAATAGGGAGCAAGCAATGATCAGAAAGTAGAACCATGATTGCAACATAAGCAATCAGTATTAATGGTTTGAAGAGACATGAAGCAAGTGAAAATGTAGGCATCAGGCTTCATCACAGTACTGACAATTTTAACTTTACATAATGTGTACATTACAGTCGGAAGCATACTACATGATCCAGTGCAGAATGCTTCCTAACAATTTTTGAAACTGGAACATCCTGCTTGGTGTACATTCAACTCTTAAGCCTGTTCAAGAGATGATTAGCCTGGCTGTACATAGCACTAAGCACAGTAGTAAGAGGGCACCAGAGTAATGTGGCTGAAGACAATAGCTCACAAGATTTTAACAATTATGTGCTTCCATTTTACCTATGGTACAGGTGCTGCTCAGCACCAGGCAATGGATGACAACAACAGAATAATGTATAGCCAACAGGGTCAAATTAAATGATTATACACATGCAAAGTGGAGAGCAATGTATGGGGCATTTTTTTTTGGGAAAAGTGCTCCTTTATTTGGAGAGACAGGAATGTTGGTGAAAGTAATCAGGAATGAGAGGGTCAGGCAGGTAGGGTAAATTAGGTAGCAGGTGCAGACATACACAGACAGGGATGGTGATGAACACAAAAGGTTGGGGACACCATGACTGGCAATAGGTAGCAGACCTCTGAGATGCATCCATATCCAGCTTAAGAACATTGAGAATCTAGTCATCACCTACTGAACTGTTATCACTGTCTTCTGTGTCATCTGCCTGGATCTGTGATGGGCATGGTATCATTTTGCCAATATGACTCGGGACCTTTTCAACCCTGCCAACTTGAGCATGTGTACCTTCTCCATTTTGCCCTTCACCAACCCTATCAGCTCCTAACAGGTGACAAAATCAACATCTCCATTACTACTACTACTACTGCTCCCAGAGGGTACCACTGAACCAGCCACATGGTCATAGCTACTTGACACAGATGGAGCAGGTTGGGCAGAAGTTGTGAAAAGAATGCTGGCAGGCTGTGACCTAAATGTGCTGGATGTCTGTGCTGCCTGTGGGGGTGCCACTGCAGCCACCTGTGAAGGCATTGGGGGCCATACTGGTCTAGCTTCCTGTGTTGATAGTCAGTTTGTTTTAACCAGCAATGTATTAAAAAAATAAACATATATATATATATATATATATATATATATATATATATATATGTGTGTGTGTGTGTGTGTGTGTGTGTGTGTGTGCATGTGTGTGTGTGTGTGTGTGTGTGTGTGTGTGTGTAAAGCAGAGAGATAGAGTGAAGGGGGCAAAAAAGTGAGCATTAGATAAAAAATGCGTCACATTATTTTATTATTTCAATATATAAAACAATATGAGAAAAAATAAGCACACATTGGCCACATCAAGATATGATGGGAAGGCATTAATGTGTCACACAATCAATCAATCAATCAATCAATCAATCAATCAATCAATATGGTATGATATGACAAATAGAAATTATGTATTTGACTATGCCATACTAGATATATGCTTTCAAAATTAATAACTGCATTAAAAAATTGAATTGTTAATGACATGCAGTATTGCAGTTCATAGGTTCATATAAGGGTACTAGGTTAGTGGCCCTATAGCCCTTACAATCCTAGCCATGTTAATCCTGAGTTGCCTCAAGTGTCTTTAGTTAGATGGATGTAATTCACAGAGCACATATATGATAAACACCTACTAGCCCTGTCCAGGAGGGACATGGGTGTCACCCCCAGGGTGAATTTGCAGTCCCCCATCCATTTGTCCAGGTTGTGCTTGAAAAGAGTCAGTGAGGAACTCTGCTTCACATGAATCGGAAGTTTATTTCAGAGTAGCAGCAATCTCTTGGAGATATATCTGTCTCTCCAGAAAGTTCTGTTAATGTCACAGGCAAGGTTAAAATCCCTAGAGTGGGAGTCTCTTGTACCATTTGACTTATGGATGTACATATCCATCAGGGCAGGGTCAAAGACTGCCCTGCAGGCCAGGCACAAGTCGCATCTCAGCAGCGTATATGATACTGAGTACAGTGAAAGGGCTTTTAGTCTATTCACATAAGTCATGGTTTGGAAGCCCTGTATTTTCTTGGTGAGAAACCTCCATGGTCTCTCCAACTGCTGCAAGTATCTGGTGAGGTACATGATGAGGGTCGAGTACAGTGGAGTTATAACATCCTTAGACCTGGATGCAATGCCCTTACTTATGAGATGTGCAACATAGAAGGCTTCCCTTACCACGGCGGAAACTTGGTGGTTGAAGTTCAGATTGCCATTTACCTGTGTTCCCAGACCTCACAATATTAGGTTTGAACTTAGAGGGGTTCTCTCAATATTGTAATTAGCAGGGAATTCTGCTTTGCCAAAGGGGATAATAATGCATTTTTTTGCATTTAGTTTTAGACTGTGGCTTTGGCACCAGTCATTTTTCTGTGTTAGCCCCTTCTATAATATATTAACATCACTGGGGTCTCAATGATTGCACCCAATTTGCAATCATCAGTGAGCTTGGTAAGCCAAAGGCCATCTACTTTAGCCTGGACGTCTGAGAAATAGATTCCAAACAGTAAAGGGCCCAGTACAGATCCTTGTGGTATGCCGCTGGTGACGGGTCTAATGGTAGAGCTGGAGTCACCTACTTTGACAGCATGTGCTCTGTCCATTAGCCAATTGGTTACCCATCTAGTGATGTAAGGGTCAATCCCCAACTGGGAGAGTTTCTCAATGATACCTGAGTAGAGGATTGTATCAAAAGCCTTGGCTACGTCATGGGCGGTATGCACTGTCTTACCTTCCTCCAGGGTTTTGGTGACTTTCTGGAAAAAGTCCACTAGGTTTAATAATGTTTAATAAGTATGATCTGCACTTAACAAAGCCAAACGGGGTTGGTTCTAGAGTCTGAAGGTCACCTACGTCCTTGTTGATAAGGTCAGTGATGATTCTTTCCATGGCCTTGCAGATGAGGCTGGTAAGACTTATGGGTCTATAGTTCCCATGGTCGGTTGATGGCCCCACTTTGTGCAAGAGGATTACTGTTGTTTTTTGCCACTCTGCTGGAACAAAGCCAGTTCTCAGGCTATGGTTAAACAGAATGCCAAGTAGGTCCACTAGGTCCTGTTTTAGATTGCATAATAAGCATTCTGTGATGTCATCTGGTCCCACTAAGGCCATGTTTTTGGCCCTGGAACAAAGCCAGTTCTCAGGCTATGGTTAAACAGAATGCCAAGTAGGTCCACTAGGTCCTGTTTTAGATTGCATAATAAGCATTCTGTGATGTCATCTGGTCCCACTGAGGCCATGTTTTTGGCCTTGGAGAGTGCAGATATGACCTGATCTCTAGAGATACTAGGCAGAGGACTGGTATCAGATATAATTTGAGGTATGGCTGGTGAGGACAGTGGGGTGAAGTTTGAGCCAAATCTGTCAGCTAGGAGACTGGCAATTTCCTCTGATATAGTATGACTGGTACCATCTACTGCCAGTTTGGCACATAGCTGGGTATTCCCTTTTAGATTTTGGATATAGTTAAAGAATACCGTATGATTATCCTTAGCTAGGGATGCTATTTTACCATTATAACTAGCTTTAGAGGACTTGTATAAGATTTCTAATTTGCTTGTTCAGGCTGTGGAGGGAATTCTTCCTCTGCCGATCCAGTTCCCTATTGTTCTTAGAAATCAGTTTCTTCATTTTGTTTTGTGTTTCTATTTGAGGTCCACCAAGGTGCTTTATTTTTTCAGGAGGACATGGTTTTAATCTGGTCAAGCACAGCTGAATCTATACAGTTGACTAAGTGTTTATACAGGGCATTTGGTGACACCTCTGCATAGCAGTCATCATTGTCTGTGATTGCGGGGGGTATAACACTTTTTATACCATTGCTTTATAGACTGTAGTTTGCTTTGGAAAAGTTTTTTTTTAGTTTTTTGCTCCTGTGGTAGTGACAGGTTCAATGGTTACTTCAAATGAGACTGATTTCTGGTCCAACCTTAACAGGGAGGGCATCACATAGGGAGGAGTGCAGTGACCCCCCCCCTTCTTGGTGAATACTATGTCTAGGACATTTGAGCCCTTTGTGGGGGTGCAGACAATCTGTTCCAGAACATTTGAATTGACAAAGTCCAGGAACCTCTGGGTGAGCATGTTCATGTTCATGTATGTCACCCAGTCGATGGAAAGATAGTTGAAATCTCCCCTGACTAAGGTGTTGGGCTGTATGGTGATTGACTCCAGTAAGTCCAGGTAGGCTGTGTGCTTTTCTTGGTTCATGGTAGGGGACCTATAACTAGCAATAATGTGGTAAGGTAATTTGCCTATAGTTGAGTAGTTCAAGAGAGTCGTCTGTTTGCCCAGTCTTGAGGTGTACTTGGCTTCAATGAATATGAATGCACCTCCACCTTTGGTTCTTTCACACTCATTTTGAGGTCTGAACATGTGGAAGACATTGTAGCCTTGAACAGCTGGTGTGCTCTCAGCGGCCTTGAACCATGTCACAGTAACTGCACAGGTGTCAGCATCTTCCAGAGTGAGGAGTGCTTCCAGAGAGTGCAGTGTCATGTTTAGACTCCTAGAATTAAGTAACAGAACCTTGAGATTGTCTCAAGTGGATTTTGTTGCATCAGAAATTTTGTTGTTTTGACATTGCCAAAAAAAAGCACTGTGGGGAGGCGAGCACCTTTCAGTATCCGATAGCCTAGTGGAGACAGGTGCAGACCATCTCTGACAAAGCAGCATGGACTGTCAACTATGTTTTCCCAAGCTGACAGATACTGGATACCCCTGGACTAACACCACAGGTTAAGCCAATTGTTAAAGTTAATTTTTTGTTTATATTGTGGCATCATCCTGGGTGAAGGTAGAATGCTGCTTAGGGCTGGAGTCGTACCTGCCTGGGACACATAATCTGAGAGTTCAGTCACGTCTCTCTTCATATAGTTAATATCTTATAAATGCTTTGCTGTAAAAAATTAACATATTTTTCTAGGTACTGAACACACACAAAATTCAGCTAATGCACTCATTGCCTAATACAATCAGCAAGAGCTACTGATGCTGGCATCTATGCTTGATATAAAAGTTAAGGCATGCCTGCTCAAGATAATATAGAGCAATGAACTGAAAATACTTTTCTGCTTTGCATTCAGACCCAATGCCTCTGTGTGGCAAGTTACTCTCTCCTGATGTGCCTCATGATTTTCTCCTATCTCTGTTGCAGTTGTGCAGTAGGAAAAAAATGGGAAACAAAACCATATGAAAGCATAATGAATGCATAACGTTTGCTGGCTAATTAATGTCAAATCATACACAAGTGATAGGACTGTATACTTACACAACTCATGGATGTTAGCAGTCTTAAATTCATTGTCCCATTGGCTCAGGAAGTCCCACTTGCACTTCTTCATGTCACTGTTGTGGTGACAATATTGTTCCCCATTGCGCAGAATGCCTGTTGCATTGGAGACAGCCTTGGCTAAGCTATTCCAAGTTTTAGCCTTATACTGAGAGCATGTATAATCACCCTTCAGCAAGCTATGCTGTAGTGCTACACAAGGAATGTCACAAAAATCATGGACTCCTCAATACCCCACCTTTGTGATCTAAATAGAACACCTCCCTTCCATCACCAGCAGTCAAGCTAGAAATATGGGTCTGAATTGCCACCCAGTTCAGATCTCATGTATAACAGCTTGTGCACAAAGATGCATATTCTTGCCAACTGCATTTGTGCAACTGAAAGCACAGCAATAAATTAGCAGATACATTGGGAATGATTACATCAAAAGCACAAAAGGTGTGAAAAATGAAAGTGAGACTTAGCCATGTTGCTTCTCAAACTATTGACAAATGTTCCATTGTTAAACTATGAAATGCTTTATGGTGTTTGTTATAATCATGGTTGGTCAGAGGAACTATAGTATGACTTTTGACCTATTAACCTGCTAGGACTTACACACTACTTAGATTGAGCAGTACTACTTGGGAATTGAAGCCATGAGAAATAAAACAGATAAAATATTAAACTTTGATTATTAGCTGTTGGTTTACCATGGTAACTAAAGGTAAATAGAGGTATACTAATTTAAGAATGAATGGAGATATACTTAAGAGATGCCTGTATGTATGTGACTTTAAGAAGTCATATGACTGAATTTCTTTGTAACAGGCAGTATTTCTGCATGTAAATACACTTCAGATGAATGGAGTTGCATGACATGAATAATACATGGTGAGTTATGTTACATACATACTTCACAAAAAATTATTTTTTTAAACCCCTTTATTGAATTATCACCTGTGACATAGGCACGTTTACATTTATATAAAAGTAGTCAAACTTAACGAGTTAAAATTAGCAAACATTATGCTTCACATATTTTGCCATATATCATAACCTAAGCAAGATTACATAAATTATTAAATTCCTGCTCCTTTTTTAAGCAAGAAAGATCTTTATTAAACCATCATTTATGACATAAGCAATCATACATTTATATAAATGAAAGCAAACCACACTGACACAATCCTAGTTGCAAACATGTTATATCACAAACCATACTGACACGCCCAGTTGCAAACATTATACATCACTTAGACTCTAGCCAATTGTTTTCAGTCAAACATTACATAGCTCATTTATGTCCTGCCTTCTTTTAAACCTCATTCCTCCCCTGTATGTATTGTTCCCACAATTCACATTTTTTCCTATGTGGTTTGCTCCTACCTTTTTCTAAAGATCTCAATTCCAGTTGTTTTATCTCTGTCACTATATTAATTACTTCTAATATAGTTGGTTTAGATTTTGACTTCCATTTTCTAGTAATTTCTTTTTTGGCCGCCACCATAACTAGAAACAACAAGGCCTTACCATGTCTAGGCAATTCAGATTTTGTACCATAGCTCAGAAAAATCATCTCCCTCGTCACACAAATCTGCCCACTCAGCATCTCCAACAGTGCAGAAATTCTGTCCTAAACACACACTTATGGTATGTGATAACCCATAATAACTATACAAAAATATTGTGCACATCATACCGATGTAAGTGTATTGTAAATATCATTGTCATGTTTAACATAACTTACACACACATTGAGCAAACAGTAATGTTGCATCTTATGCAATTAACTAGTTATCATACTCATTTGTATTTATAGGTATATTTCTACTGTGACAAATGGAATTTTGATCCCCTCTTTAAATATTGTCAGTAAACTGGATTCAAACATTGCATTACCTGTCTTATTTCCTTAAATTCACTTCACTCACACCTTTTGCCACATATATAGTTAGCTGATAGGTAGAATGTATTCTCTGAGTACTATCCAGAGTTCTGACAACACACCAGTGCCAGGCTCATTTGTGCTACAGAAGGCAGCCCAAATTACCTATTTTCACTTTTTTCCTTAGGATATGAACCATGTTTGTGCATTGCTGAGTGGAGTGCAATTGCAAAAAAGCATTATAAATATTGACAGAGAAAAAAGCTGAAAGCAAATTAATTCAATGAAATGGTATAACTAACAGTGACCAGAGCAAGAAGTACATTAAGTGCAGTACAGTGACACATTCATCCTTCTCACATCTCTGTCACATCAGAAATTTAATTTCTGGCACACATTATCAGAACTCTAGTTAATCTCAAATAATGTGAGCGTGGACAGACGACAGCTCACATGGTCTAAACAAGGCTGAGAATAGCTGAGTTTTGAACAACACAAGGATATACCAAAATGTGTGTGAATATGTATTCTGACCTCCCTCTGTAAAATTATCAGTTAACTGGATTCGAAGTATGCATCACTTATCTTATTTCTTTAAACTGACTTCACTTACACCTTTTACATCAGAGAAAGTTACCTGGCAAGTGTATTTTCTTCACTGAATACTATCCAGCATGCTGACAGCCATGCACTGGTACCAGGCTCATTTGTGCTACAGAAGGGAGGCCAAATTAAAATTTTCACTTTTTTTCCTGAGGATGTGAACATTGCTTAAAATGCCAAGTGAAGTGCAAATGTATAATGTATTACATAATACATTAAAGGAAGATTACCTTCTATTGAAAATTAACACATTTAATGCATATCTGTAACAAGAAGTAAATCTGTTATAACATTAGCTTGACAAAGTTATCCTTTTCACACGGGCTTGTAACATCATACGTTGCATTTAGGTTATACATTATCAAGATTTCATGTAATGATACTTTCTTTGAAAAGAGGATACACAGACAATGACAGGAGGTCATTCTTACCACAGTACTTATGGCATCAACATTTACAACATATTGTATAATGGTCATAATGAATAATTGTGAGAAATGGATAAGTTATTGAGCTTATATAACACATATGTCCACATTACTTGTGTTACTGCCCTTATGTTGGCACACTCTATAAAATGTTATGTGTTACAACATCCATAGCATATATTGTTATTGCTAATGGGAAAAGATAAGTTTACAACAACAATATATTTACATCATCAATTCAATTCACATGGAGTACAGGTAATATTTTTACCATGTATCATATAACTTAGCCTGCCTATTTCATATACAACACTGGTTGGCAATACTTATTCTAAATCCAGATACACAAATGTATCTGTAAGCTGGATTTGAACCCATTATTATGTGCCCTCTTTCTCTAAGCTCACTTCACTTATACTTTGTACCATAACTGACAAGAGGAATTTATTCACTGCATGCTATCCATTTTGTTGAAGGTTGTGCCTGTGCCAGGCTTGTTTACACTGATCGTGTCCAAAATGAAATTTTACAGTTTCTGCCTAAAGAATGAATGCTTGTTCATTGCTAGGGTCCACTGTCAGTCAAGAGTGTGCAATGCCAAATGTACAGTTCTGATGTTTCCTTAACTTTATTATCTCAAAACATGAACATATGCTCCTTAAACAGCATTATGTTCACACAAACAGTACCTTCTCCAGATCTGAACCCCAGGACACCAGAGCATTTATGACACCGACTTATGATTATTATCAGTATGTGCCACAGACACATTCATACACTGTGAAGGAAAAAAGTAGGTTTCATATACTCAGGATGAGCCATAGTGTTTACTGATATTACTTGTGCAACAGAACCAAGTTCTGAAAGTTGTCCTGTGTAATTTGCAGTTTGATGTGTAGATGCCAGTGATATTGGCAACACTTAAGATAATCTTTCCCCAAGCAATGTAAATAAAAATTTGCAACACTACAGATGTTTTTCTTTCATTATTTTGTGAGTATCATTCTCTTAAATATACTTCTCTAACAAGACTGCTATGTGATTTTGCTTGGAGTTGATATATGTTTCAATGAGTAGTGTACTTCCTTAGAATCACAGGCACAACTCACTCAAAGGCACAAATTGTGGTCATAAACAAGTCATAGAAATATTAGGAATGTCTCTACTAAGGCAGTCAGTGAACTACCAGACTTTCTTGTAAGTCTCTTCTCCTTGACACACCCTTGGTAAGTGAACATCAAAGTGGATTGACTGTGAAATCCTGATTGTTCTTGCAGTCAGACTAATCATTCACACTTGCAAGCACTTAGCAGGTAACACTTCTAAATGCTGTCCTTGCACTACTAAGGCTTGTGCAGGCACTCATGTAGGTTCTTACACCATGTTTACCTGCCCTGCACTAAGTACAGATTGTGAAATCCATTAATGCTAATTAGTTCACACCTCATTTGGATACTCACAGTGTGGAGAGGGCTGAATCTGTTCTTTATAAAGGTAATCATGTAGGTAAGGAACTTGTATCATAGTAGGGGAGAACTGTTTGAATCCAGTGAGCGGGATACTGCTATTTGCTTTAAAAAATAGTTTCTACTTTAACAGCTGTGTTGCTGTAAAAGTAGGTTGCTGTTTTTAACAACTTGATTTGTATTTTAACTTTATGTATGAATAGCAATTCACAATATAACTATTGGTTTACTCTCTGTATTATTTTCAGTAGCTAGTGGCAAACTCATGTTTATCAGTTATTTCTTGATCCTTAAAAATGTGTCTAAATAATGCCACTTGAAATTTAATGAAAAGATTAATCTGGAAGGCTGATCACTTCATGCGGAAGACTGTTGTATTACTTATTAGCAAGGTTAAGTGTTTCTGCATTATTATCAGAAAATATTGTGTTAAGCCTCTGATGCATACCTGGCTACCCTCCATGGAAGTCGATATCACACAACATTGTTATCCAGTTTTCCTCGAAAGGTATGTATTCATTATGGTAGTGCTGCAATGTACTACACAGTAAAGACATGTTTGTCCTCTTACCAATTTTTTATAAATTCCCTTCTTTTTTTGTGTCTAGGGGGGTCTGTATTTAGTTGTGTGTACCGATATTGAGCCTTACTTTTTAATGTATTTTTTTGTATGATGGCAGATACATTCATAGATATTTTTGCTTCATTAACAACCATTTTTGGGTTACTTATCTATTTATTCCTATTGTTTCTACTCATACAGGGCTATGGCATCCAAGATAGCTGCACCTCATAAACTGCCATACAGTGTCATTGAGAATGATGTCATCATTTAGGCACTATATAATTGTGGCTCTTTCCTATTATAGAGAGGCAGAAGCGACAAGTCCTCCTGTGGCCATATCTTGGAGCAGGTGGTCAATGATGTTAATGTGGTGGGAAGCCACTGATGTACATAGTCCCAAATAAAGCATAGGGTCTTTATGATCACAGCGGCCACACATTAGGCAGCTGCAATTCTCATGAATGTATGGCTAAGGAGGGTAGCCCTGATACTGAACCACCACTGACTGAAACAAAGGGGTTCATGTCCACTGTCAGTGATCCAGACAACTGTGCAGAGTTCACACAGAATTGTTAATATTGGGGGTGATGTGGAAGACAACCCAAGTATGTCTGCTGCAAAATGTATATCTAAGCATATCTAGTTCTTTTTTTGAACAACTACTTGCACATTATAGAACCAAGAGGTTCAGGAGTTCTTTCTCTGAACTGCTAGGTCATACCTGCATTTTTAAGAACCATATTGCAACTATTCTGGGAAAGAGAGTAAAACTAAAACTATATGAAATACTGGAAGCCCACAAACATGCAGAATGAAGAAAATTAAGAAACTGCTAAACTGGCATTACATAAGAGTAAACTAATGAGTGGAATTGCATTAGTGCCCAAACTGGATGGGGCTATATGATTTTGTTGTAACTTTTTGCTTATCAAAGTTTGACAGCTACTCTATATCTAGGGTAGATGAACTGATGGAAAGGCTGGTTTAAGTCAGGTTCTTCGCTATCTTTGATCTAGCCAAAGGATACTGGCAGTTTCCTTTAGCTAAAGAGATTAATGAAAAGACTGTATTCTCCACTTAAGACCATCTCTTCCAGTGTTGGACAGTTAGATGGGGAACAGGAAATTCATCCCTGTTTTGGCACCTATGTCTTAAATGGACACAGGCAACCTGTAAATGGTTCATTTCCCAAGCCCCTGCTTACACTTAGCAAGGGTAACAGAACTTGTCGGAGATTTGGGATGCATGACTAGGCTTAAAAAGGCCCTTGCGGTTATTAGCCTAGTAAACACCTATGAACCTGTGAACCTATGGACTGTTGTCACTTGCCATTGTGAGTCCTGGCAAAGAATGACTTTCATTTGCTGTAGTGGTTGACTTCACAAATATACTTATCAAACTTCATTAGTTAAAAGGAGCAATTATATTGTTAGTGTTGTTATGAAAGCAGCTAAGGTGTAATTACCACAGGGTTGGCTGTTTAATGTATGCCATCATTTTCATGACAGAACTATTCTACAGAATAAGGTTTTATGTTTTCACCTGTCACTGTAACAGTATTTAAATCTAATTTATGCAGGTTGGCACCCCCTCCCACAATGTGGGTGGCTATATCACCTCCAAAAGATAACATAATGTACTTATGTCAATCTGGAGTGAAAATATATGCCAAGCAAACTACATGTTCTCTTTACTCTAAAGTAATCCAGCCTTAAGAGATACATTTCATTGGAATATGTGAAGATACACATGGTGCAGCTTTCTGAGTATGTATCTGAGACAGGTATTCAGCTAGTGTTGAGCATCTATTCTGGCAAAATGTGCCTAATGTTACATTTGTATAAAGGAACTTTGGCATAATTGCTGTCTAAACTTTCAACAATACATCTCTCTCTCTCTCTCTCTCCGAGCCTAGGTAAAAATATCTAAACAATTAAATAATGGCAGCTAAACATATCTTAACATTAAATATCAACAATACCTAACTAAATCCCAAAAACAATGTTTTTGTAGGGGGGCAACCACAATGCACTCCCAATGTGGGGATTGACTCCGCCACACTCCCTGCTTGCTATATTTAAACCATCTCCAAGGTCACACAACAGTGAGTCAAGGCATATACCCATCCCTGATATAACTTCAATTTTGTTGATGTTTAGTGTTTAGATATTTTTAACTATGGATATTAAGGAGTTTAGATTGTCAGGCTGTCAATGTCTAGGCTGTCAATATTTAAGTGTTTCAGTGAAGAGACATAAAGTCCCGTCACTATAATATTGAAACAAACATGTGGCAAGAAAAGTAAAGCAATATAGCACTATTATAGCATAGGTCAAAGAAATTGCAACAGTATTTAAATCTTATTTATGCAGGATGGCACACACAAACACACACACACACACACACACACACACACACACACACACACACACACACACACACACACACACACACACACACACACACACACACACACACACACACACACACACACACACACACACTCATAATGTGGTGGCAAAATGTACTTATGTTAATCTGGCATGAGAATATATGCCAGCAACACTAAATGTTCTATTTACTCTAAAGTAGTCCAGCTTTAAGAGATACACTTAGGTTCATAAGTCCATAGGTATTTACTAGGCTAATGACCACAATGGCCTTTTTAAGCCTAGCCATGCATCCCAAATCTCTGACAAGTTCTGATACCCTTGATAAGTGTAACCAGGGGTTTGGGAGATGAAAACCTTCCTTGAACTATGTGACGATACACATGGTACAACTTTCTGAGCATGTATCTAAGACTGGTAAGCAGCTAGTTTTGACCAATACCTTACTCTCACTGAGAGTGATGCCACACTATGGGCAAACAACAATGGATATAATGACTAGATGAGTTTTTGGTGTCACTCCCAGGCAGTGTATTGTGTGCACATTTGAAGGAAGATGGTCAGCAGTCCAAATTGCCTTACAAGTGCTGGTCTGATCCTTTACCCCTGGGCTTTTGCATATTAGTTATCCCACTTCCGTTATGCCTTTTAGACAATGCCAGTCTGTTACTTCTTCCAATATAGTACAACCAGTTCATGACAATTGAAAAGAACTGCAGTTTTATGCTAAAAGCCTTATTAAAAATTGCCTTCCTAAAAGCCTTCCTGTCCCTAGAAAATATTGATATATGTATCACTCCTGAGGCATACTCTGCCTATCAGGATTCAATGTCTACTTTCTTTGACATTCACCACTGAAGTCACTTCCATAATAGAAAGTGAAGTGGTATGTCCATATTCCTCCACAACCCCATCACATCTAATCATATAAGGTGAGATAACTTTAAAATCTCCCACATCCTTATCATTGATAATAAAACATTCTGCCATATACTGGCAAACTGCAGTACCCCTTCTATGACACCCATTACTCATTAGTCATGTTTCCCTACCCTGTGTTCCTTACCAATGACCTAGCTAGCACTATTATTCTTGCTGATTAAATAAATAAAAACAGTCCTTCTGCAATTCCATCAATACCAACTCATATGATCAGTTAGGGCTGTCCACAGCTAGGGGGTAAATGTACTTGATACAGTCTTCATAGACATTACACCACTATGCTCCATGTTATAGTTAATCCATCACTGTTCAGGTCAAACCAACACTTAGGGGTCTTCACCCTTATAACCCAACCCAGCAAACTCCCTAACCATACCAAATTTAGGGATTTTGTCTAAAGCAAATGACTTGCAACTAAACTGATTACCTGTTGCAGTTCAGAAACCCCCTGCCTTTGGAAATCCCATGGCCAATACTACTGCTTTTTCAGGGTGCTTCACCTTCTCAATGCATGCAGCAAGGCACAAGTTCTGATCCAACATAAATGCAATGAAAAGTTTAGGATCAACCCCGCTGTGGTAGACCCCTCGTAAAAAGTTGTGATAGATGAAGCCCCTCATATGTGGTATGCAGGCTGGCATTCTCCCATACAAAAATGCCTTTTTAATATTTCTATTTTGTTAGCATCTCATAGTATGACAAGCTTGACTATACATGTTAAAAGCATCTGTGTACTTGAATTGTCATTTACAAGCAGTTCTTGCCAGGAAACCATGGAGAGAGCTCCGATGTCTGAGTTTCTCAAGTTCTGGTAGAAGACCTATCATGAATTAATTTTAAACCTAATATTTCTGTAAATAAATATTAAGATATGTGAGAACTGAGTGCTGCTAAGCTATTTCAGAACATGACATGATTTTTGATAAGGTATTACATCTCTTCTACATCCAATTTTTTTATATACTGCTTTTTGATTTAATAAATGTTTTACTTAGTGTATTTAAAGATCAGGTTCATAGGGGAAAATTAGAATCATGTCTTTCAATTCCATTTGAATGCTCAAAATTGTTCATTCACCTTTGTGATGCCTTTATGTCATCACACATGCTTTTAATAAAAAATAAAAACTAATTGTAAACACATTGCTTTGGTTCTGATGTCCTTGACCTTTAGCATCGTCTTATTATGTTCCTGGCTTAGTTTACTGATGTATTGATGGCATCCTGGGTAAAGTCTTTGTTTTTAGGCAGGAAGCCAAGCTGTTATGTGTAGCAACCATGCTGTAAGCAAAATTAATAAAACAAATGAGCTGCACACTCTTACCAGCTTACAATTCTTAAAAATTCATGTCCCTACCTTTTTAAACATTTGAACAAGAGAAAAGCATCCATACTCAGCCAAGGCAACATTTCCCCTTGAAGACTTTATCTGGTAAGTGGCATGCTGGTTCTTCTGGGCATAGCTCACAATAAATCGGTCAAAGCCAGAAATAATAATGGACAGTCAGGAACACTTTTAAAATATGAGTACTATTAGCAAGAGACATAGACAGAATTAAAGAATATGAGTTAATATACATTTTCTGAAGTAAAAGAAGCCAATAACTTTAATTATTGTAATTATTTATTAAGTGTAATTCACCACAGATTCTCCAAAAGTCACCGAGCAAAGCTAAAATTTGAGTAAAAATTGGGGACAGTTGAGAGCTATGTTTCCAAGTTTTCTGGAGCAGCTTCTAAATAAAACAGCTGCTAATTTTTCACTTACAAGACAATTGTTCAGCCAGAAAAATAAATATTTCTATAAATTAATTCCTAAGCAGTACACACACCTCCAAATGGAAACAAAGGCCCTTGAAAAGTGGGTACAGCCAACCAAAAATCTGGACAAGTAATTAGCATAAAAGTTGAATACCAAATAGCACATAACTCTTCTTTCTTCCATTAAGAATGTGGGATAATATTCAGAAATGCATTTAAGAAACAAAACTTTTCTTGTGGTTTATGGTCTTCTTTATTATCTGCAGTAATCAGCAGATGAGCACTGCTCCAAGGTTTCTAAGTTACAGTGGATAAACAGAGGATATTTATGTGATCTGGATCAGTGCATGCTTGGACATGCCCCTACCTCATTTAGTGTGTGGGTTTAATTTTCTTGTGATGTCATCAGGACGTGTTCCATGCAGGGTGACTCTCATCCCTTACAAGTTTTTAATTACACAATTGTTTTTAGTACAATAATCATTAAAAACATTTCTGGAAAAACATTAAAAATTAAGCTAAAAAAATTGAGTAGACTAGCCCTTTTCGTGTTAAGCAATAACAATTTCATTGATCATTTTCTTCCTCATACAAATGGTTTGTTTATATTTTTTGTCTAAAGAGCTAAAGAACTAAGATTAAATAAGTTTGCTATTTCTCATAAATGTCTTGCCAGTTCTAAATATGAAGTGGTGAGCTTAAAGGAATAAAAACAAAACCAGATGAGCATGTACAACTGTCTGGTTTATATTTATTTTCCATTTTTTTATTTCTTTTTTCATTGCCTTCATGGGGGAGTAGATAAACTGTTTGAGGTTGGTCTGTTGGGGGAGAATATATCCCATTTAAGGGGAAAAAATAGGTTAATTAGTTTATTGTATGGAAAAATCAAGTACATACCGAATTGTCCAGGGTTGTCAATGCTGAAAACCATGTTGTCTGTTATCTCAGTTATCTCAGTTTGTTTGAGTGTTGATATTAGGTGATACAGTTCCTAGTCTGTTGTATCTGGTTGATAATTTTATCTGGTTCAAAATTTTGCCGAATTGATGTTACATGTTAAGAATGAGTTGAAGCATAGGAAGGATCTTAGAATCAAAGAAGCCCAGATTTGCAGGGCCCTCTATATAAAGAAGATACTGATTGTACCAAATCTAAATGAATGCTCCCCAGACACCTTCTTTTCAGACTTCCAGCAGATCCATGAAACAAATCCAACAAAGAGTTACAAAAGCACCACAGATTTCCAATACTGCACTCCTATAAGGCTAAGCATCCTTACCCCCATTCTTTTTATGAAGAAGATGAGGGCCAATCATACAGCAAAAACTCAATTCAAAGATCTCATAAAAAAGGACTTTTGTCAGTTCTTAATTCTAGCATAATTTTGCCTGTCTTAAACTACTTTGATAATATTTAATTCTTGTTTTTAAAAACACGACACAAATTTGCTCTTTAGACTGACAAGACATTTATGGCAAAGAGCAAACTCATTTGATCTTAGCTCTTTAAATCATTAGACAAAAAACATAAAAGCACCCCCCCCCCTGCACAAGGAAGAAAACAATCAATCAAACTGTCCTTGTTTCACTGTAAAAGGATTACTTTAGTCAATGTATATTTTTTACCTTCATTTTGAAAGATTTTCCAGAAACATTGTTTTTTTAATGATTATTGTACTGTACACTGATTAGAAACTTGTAAGGATAGAGAGTGACCCTGCCTGAACCATGCCCTGATGACATCACAAAGAAAATCCGACCCATGCACTAAATAGGGTAGGGACTTGCCCGGGCATATCCTGATGCAGATCACATAAATGCTTTCTGTTTAGCCATTGTAAATTAAAAACCTTGGAGAACCAGTCATCTGCTGATTACATCTGATAATAAATACCTTAAACTACAACAAGGACTCAGAATTTGATTCTTTGTTTACGTAAAACATAAAACATCATTTTAATAATGTGAATCATTGAGTGATCACTTAACTAAAGCTTTAATCCCTAACAGGTAACATTTTACTCGACAAAACTTCGAACCGGATAAAACCACAAACCTGATATAACATACAAGGAAGTGTCCCACCTAATATCAATGCTCAAATGAAGTGAGATAACAGACAAAGCAGTTTGTGTACTTGTTTTTTTCCATACAATAAAATAACCTTTTTTCTTCCTTAAACAGGGTATATTCTCCCACAACAGACCAACCTCAAGGAGTTTATCCTCTCTACCATCGAGGCAATGAAAAAAGAAATTTAAAATGGAAAACAAATATAAATCAAAACGCTACACATATTCACAAAATTTTTGTTTTTATTCATTCCTAATGTTTAACATAAGAAGTTCCCATTGGCTGCAGGTATTTTACTAAAACTCTTTTACACAGAGAAAATATCAGAGTAGTTGCAAGTTTCGACTGATAACCTTATTGACATGCATATAGATCCCTGACAGAGAACTGATGATCAGGTAAGTGATGTTTAAAGCTTCAAATGTTAAGCATTGAAAGGATAAAGTGTATCGTTTTTCATAGTTTATATACCATCATTTGATCATATATTATTTGTTAGTTCAGAGCAGGGTAGTCCAGAATTTGATACCATCAACCTTAATTTGCCTACTGTGTGACTCTGAGCAAGTCACTTTACAAGACAGTGTTCTTGGGTCACCCCCAAAAAGAGGATTTTATGTGCCTACTGGAGTTATATTAAGTAGATATCTATCTATTTATTTATGTGCATTTGTGTGGTGTGTGTGTGTGTGTGTGTGTGTGTGTGTGTGTGTGTGTGTGTGTGTGTGTGTGTGTATCTTAATATATATATATATATATATATATATATATATATATATCCATGCTCAACCCCTTTTTCCCATTTTTGCACATGGGGTTGGGGTGTCACTTTCAACAATGACAATCTTCTTGAGCCAAGATTTACAGTGCTGCAGTAGTTCATACATACCACTCACTTGCACATGCACTCTCACCTATGGCCAATTTGATATATATGTATATCTATATATATATATATATATATATATATATATATATATATATATATATATATATAAAATATATTTATAGAGAAAGATACATATACATATATATATATATATATATATATATATATATATATATATATAATAGCATGATTAATTCTGATTGATCAAAACAAGAGTTTCAAAATCTAGCTTACAATGTGGCATTTTTGGTGACTCTGTTTGTAGTTAGCTAGTGATGTGATTTTTGTAGAATGTCAATCCCTCTGCCTCCCCACATGTGAGTGAGTTTCCTGACCCACTCTCTTACATATATGTTATAAATTTAAGGTCTCACAGACTTGAGGAAGAGGGTGTTTACAGAACTCTTTCTTAGCTGAAGGTTGCGCAGCCTCATGGTCCAACTTACTCTTTCTTAACTGAAGGTTGCGCAGCCTCAGGGCCCAACTTACCTAACAGCCATCAGCTTTGCTCATTATCAACTGTCCCATTCATTCTTCACATGGTGAGATTTACTTTTAATTTCCTGTGAGGCAAGAACTGACTGTAACGTCTGCCATTAGGTCAGCTTTTAGGCCTTTATTGCTTATCTTCCTTGCCCCTTCCCACTGGTGGCTGACTTAATCATCTGTTTCGCCACTGTGGACTCTTCTATGCCCTCCCCTATTACATGCATGCTTCCATAGACTTGCTGCAGAGAGTTACCATTTCTGGGTTAGTAGACCAAGCTAATGTTCCTTATCTGGTGCTGCAATCATTGCCTGAAAGCCTGTGTTTGCATATAGCAAGTTATCTACCTGATCAAACACTATTTCTGCTAGGACTGGTGAGCTGGCATCAGCCACTGACTGCCATTCTTGCCACCAGATTGTCCCAGCAACCCAGCCACCTATCAAGCTTGGGTCACCCAGTGTGCACTCAGAGATTTATCTTTCTGTACTACAGAAGAAGAGTCTATGTAAAGAAAATTTGTAGTACAAAATCCATTCCCCAGATACATACTAGGTGGGTACCAAGGAACCTGTCTCCCTTCAAAGATACCATGTCTATTTTTCATGCAGTAGTATTTAACTAGTTTGGCAAAATACCATTCAAGAAGCTGTATTCAGTAAATGCCAATTTGATCAAATAGCATTCAATAAACTCTTACATTACTATACCTCTTAGTCTTGTTTTCAGTATTTCTTACTGAGATCATATACACATCATGTCAGATTCATTAAGTGCTTGGAGATGTGCAGGACCACAAGAAGGACCACCACTTTTCATACTCATGAAGTCTGTGTATATATATATATATATATATATATATATATATATATATATATATATATATATATAGTGGTGAAACAAACATGCCATCAGCATAGTGCAGGTGTTATGTAAAATGCAGGCTTTATAAGAGATTGAACAAAGTGCATTGGCTTAGAGGTAAATGGTAAAATGATATTTGATAGATGGCAGCAGACTTGCAGCTCAGTATAATATGGCAATCCAGTCATCCAGTTCATAGTATCATAATTAGAAAGCTGCACGTCCTGCACACGAAGGAAAAATGGGCCTTCAGTGTTGCAGTGGATTATGATGTCAGTGTGACTCTGGATAGCTGTACAATGGAAGGATATGTCAATGAGCAGGATTATATATTATGACAGTCAAGGAAGGTTGAAACTGGATGGAAAAGACTGCCACAAATCTGCATGTCTCTACACAGAACTGATGTAGACAACATGGTAGTGCTAGAAAATAGTTTAAGTTCAGTACTCTCTGGGTATAACACCAAAACATTGCTTTTACTAGTGATTGAAACAGAAAAGTGCATCAACAGTTATGTGGTGTATGAATGAAACTATAAGATTCACTTGTTGAACCACTCAAATATTTTTACGGGTCACTTTATCTCACTGTGCCTCCTAATGTATAGAACTGTTCATTCCCCTTAACCTGCTGCTTTAGTATACTGAGATTATCCCTTGCATAAAGGGATTCTCCTTGATAACATAATATAAGTCTTAGTATACAAGTCATAGCCTTTGCACCTCAGCCTGGCACTCTAGTGGTGGATCATTGAAATAGTCATGGTATGCAAACAAGGCAGTGCATGGGAATCTGATTATGCCTTATGCGGTCTTATTATGTATTCATCTGTGATGCAAGCTGTACTCTGTGGCCATGACTTCTGATACCTGTCCACTAGTCTGATATTAATTTATGTAACTGGAGATATGCACTCCTTATTAACTGTATTGTTGTTTGCCTTTTCGGCTTTTCCCGGTTATGGGTCACCACAGCAGAACTCCAGTCCGCTAATGATTGGCAGTAGATTTTAATGGTGCCAAGTTGCCAGCCCAATGCCCAACCTTCAGTGAAGGCCCGTCCATTCACACATGTCTTTCGGAGGCCACTCGACCACGGGGAGACATGCAGACTCCACACAGAAGGTATTCCAGCCGAGAATCGAACAGGAGAACCTCTTGCTGTGAGGCAACAATGCTACCGCTGTACCACCGCGGCTTTCCTTATTAACTGTATTGAGATTGCATAAAGTCCTGTTCCTTTTCTTGTACACACCAGATATGCTTCAGTACAACTAAGCTGAGGTCACTTTGCATGTTTCAAGCTCAGTGATGTGGTCAGAACCATGGAATAATGGCCCAGAATGAAGATGAAATCAGAGCTGCAGCAGTAAAGGAGGAAGAAAAGGCAGTAAATAGGAAATAGTTTCAGACTGAGCAGTATAATGCAACGTGTCCAATCCAAAATAATTTGTTACAGAGACATAGTACTAGCTGCAAAGAAGATGGCGAGACCAGATAATTTCAGATAAGCTCACTCATCAAAGCTGTGACAGTTTCTATTGTCTTATAATTCTCAAGATACAAAAGTTATATTCGAACTCAGACATGCACACGAGGCATGCATTTCTGCATCACCTATGACATAATGCTTCATACAAATTGTTTGCAGGCGATGCACAGCTAATGACAAATCTCTGTGGCACAAGTACTTAATCTCGGCTGATGAGGGCATTTTTTAGGTTGGTAAACTGTTCTAGGAATCACCTTAAGGAAGCAGTGACAAAACAGGATACAGAACTGTGTAGTTTTCACAAAGCTGGATGTGCAAACATCAAGTAAAAAGGGTTTCTTTAAATAAGATGTAGGTGTGTGAAAGTGGGCCCATCACATACAGGCAAACACTCACATACACAAACACACACACACACACATACACAGCCACCATTTAAAGCCACTACCATAGTTTCATCAATGAAACTTTGTTTGGTACCAGCAGGCAGTGGTATTTACAATTGACGACAGCATAGCTGCTTTTCATATTGCTCATTCTAAAAAGTTATGCAGCATTTGTATAGTCAGTAATATCTATAACAAAAACCTTTGTGTTTTAACGTGTATAATACAGTACTAATTTGAAGTCTATTTATGTAGCTTGACCTGAAAGTATCTTGCATTTTCATTGTGTTGTTCATAATTCATCAAGACTAAACATACTGCTTCCTTGAAAGCTGTATGACTGTAACTGTTGGTAATCACATAGTGGTGTGCTTAACCTTACAGCTGTGCAACTACTTAAAGGATATGTGCATAATGACTCATGCTGCATTATCAAATGAGCATTCATAATTATAGAGATATGCCTACACACACACAGACACATGCGCACACACACACACACACACACACACACACACACACACACACACACACACACACACACACAGCAATAGATTTTGTATGGAGAATAAAATTAAGTAGCAGTAGCAGCTGCTTTCAGAAATTAATTGTTTCTAATTATGAGAACTTTAAAGATTGGCACAGTGTTCTATAATAAGGACTTTTGAGACAAGTACATGAAAAACATTTGAGGTTTTAGTTGGTCTGAATATTACCCGTAGTCTTCTTCTGTGGGCAGACATCCTTTATTTGACATACAGATATACAGGATGTTACAGCAGGACTGTTTGGTACTTGCTTTTTGCATGCAGTTTTTTTTTTGTCCACAACTTCTAATATTTGTTAAAATGCCCTCCTATTATTTCAGCAAAGAATACCAGACAAATAATTCGGAGTGATCATATGCTGTGATTGCAGTTCTTTGTTCAAATTACCCATGCCTGAGTAGATGTTGCTCAAGGGTAACAGCTCTTGTAAGAATTATTTTGTATTTCACTGTCACTTCTCATTTGAGCAAGATCAAAACTCTTCATAGGATAATGAGTTGTGGATGGACTAAGGTCAGTACATCTCAAAGAAAGACAGCTGTTACATTATGGAGCGGTGTTACCTCAGAATCTGCATACTTCTCAACTGTCCAGATTTTACAGAATGTCCAGATTTTTTCTCAATATTTTTGCCATCTTCCTCATAACATTTGTGTTTTCTAGCAAATCACTGTGGACTACAATCACTAAATTATGACAGACATTTGAGATTCAGACTGTATATCCTTCAGAAAATGTATGCTAATACATATTATTTTATACTAGAAACTTTATAAGGTTGTAATAGCACCAAAAGCTGTCCCTCTTTTAAGGCCTTTGTCCCCCCATTATTTTGGCTTTGTCTAGATTTCTTGAGCTAAACATTTGAGGTGTATGCCTCAGAGTGACAGCTGAGTCATCTACAGCCCAGTGCCCATTCCCTGTATAGTCCCCTCAGCTCTTCAAGTGAGGGGAAAAAATATATATATATATATATATATATATATATATATATATATATATATATATATATATATATATATATATATATATATATATATATACACATATATATGGACTCACTTCAGAAGACTGAAAGTTCACAATCTTGAATCCCATAAGACTGACATCCAAAATCTTGAAAGCTCAAAAGATTGAAAACTCAAAAGACTGAATCTAAGAATACTGAAAACACACGGGATACAAACACTTACTATATTCCAGTACAAGGATATAGAGAAACAAATATAAGACAAACCATATTGCTTTCCACAAAGTATAAGCATGGGGCCAAGCCCCCCCCCCACACGCCCTGCTACTTAAATATATTAACTATGAGATTGCACTTCACTACACTAACATGAGTCATGTTGTAGCATAGCAAGTTAGAAGGGAATAATACTAAAGTTACAAAAGGCAGTCATGAAATACATAATGGTATGTTTGCCATTTTGTTCTGTGGACTGCAATCTTGGAGTTGATATATTTAAGTACCGGGGGGTGTGGGGTGCAGAGGGACTTGTCCCCCTTGCTTATACTTGTTGGAAAGCGATATGGTTTGTCTTGTATTTCTTTCCCTATATCCTAGTACTGGAATATAGTAAGTGTTTGTATCCTGTGTGTTTTCAGTATTCTGAGATTCAGTATTCTGGGATTCAGTCTTTTGAGTTTTCACTCGTTGGAAATTTCAGGATTTTGGGTGTCAGTCTTATAGGATTCGAGATTGTGAACATTCAGTCTTATGAAGTGAATCCATATATATATATATATATATATATATATATATATATATATATATATATATATGTGTGTGTGTGTGTGTGTGTGTGTGTGTGTGTGTGTTACAGAAAAAAATGTGAAGGAACCATACTTCGGAACTTCTCATTCACACCCCCTAACACTTTTCTGCCCTTCATCTCACCCTTGCTACACTACTGCATTACCTGCTCTTTCTCCAAGTTAGTGGGGCTGGAGGAAGCAACTGAATGGGGGGGGCTAATTGGAATGGGGTGGAACTCCATCCCAAAAGGTTAGTGAGTATTGCCTGTCAATACATAA
>NC_056732.1:432988737-433020124 GCF_019279795.1 Protopterus annectens | reverse complement strand
TATGTATCCATAACACAGAAGCCACCCCCACTCATGAGTAAACTCCCAGTACAGGTTAGCCAGAGAGTCACTCATCGACTCTCCTCAAGAGGAATCTTGATGAGTGGATGGGAGATGGTAGGTTTACCCTGGGTATCACTGTTATGTCATGGGTAGATGGAGGCACAGTATACTAACCATGACATATGTCATGGCAAACTCCACCTACAATGTGTGTCGAAGGACAAACACACTCTCCGACTAGCATTAGAAATGGCCTAGGGCACATCGCTAGTGTTTGCCAATGTACACCTATGTTGTAGAATACACTACCAATGTTGGACAAGCCTGGTTTAAGTAGTTCATATCTGAACATAATGCAACATGGTCAGATGTGCACAACTGGCCCCTAACCAGGCTGTTGTGCTCACTATGAAAATGTAAAGCAGTGATAGGACTAAAGGCCAAAATACTGTCCACCACAGTGAAAGTACTGAACCAGTACACTATACGGTACTACAGTGTTAGGTCAGTATAAAAGGTTGTTGACAACTGTATGCAAAGTATCCCATGCAAACCCTGCAGGCAGAGTATAATCCCTGTTGTGTTCAGACACAAAGCAGTTGGACAGTAACTACACAACATGACACACAACACACAACCATAAACGTGAGATATTGTTGAAGTTCACACTCATCCACAAATGTGGTGGGCTGCAGAGTTCAACATATGGAAAGCTCACACTGGGCATGCCCGCACACTTGGAGAAATGAGACATATGTCAGACAACATGCCATGGGAAGCCTGAACTGGGCATGCTCACACACTTAGGCCAAATCTCAGTTTAGCATTTGGCCACATATATCTGGTATTTGTACGTGTAATTCCAGGAACCAACCACATTACAGCAATCTGCCCAGTGCACACAGTTAAATGACTACAGAGACATGCGTGATATAGTGGATCCTTCCCATATTCAAACATCTTCCACAGATACACAAGTTGTTCATAGAAACAGGGAATGCTATGGCAATAAAGACCTGCAAACAGTCTATCAGCAACAAATATTGTGCATCTGACAATTAAACATATGGGTGTAGAGGTCAACACTAGGCTGTTTTCCCTAGGGAATGACAGCTTAGCCAGAGTGTGCTTGGCGTCTGCCTCCCCAGTACAGTAGTCTACTGTGCCACTGTAAAGTAGGTAACATAAGGCACCGTGTGAGGCTAGTGTGCTGTGCCTCTGTCAAGCAGGGACACAGTGGAGATCCCAGGGGTTGAATTTGCTAAGCCACATCCATGTTGTTTGTGTGTGCTGGAAGAGGGTTGCTGAGGACCTCTAACAGTACGTGGGTGTCAATAACAGATTGAGCGGAGCCTTATCTGCATTGTCTGGACAATTTCACTGTCAACACTTTGTCGTGATGATTATGAGGGATTGAAGTGTCGTGCCAGTACTGTTCAGAGATGTCCTCCCTCTTTGGGCTACTGCTCTGCAATGTATTAGCTCACTCTGTCTGTTGGACAGCTCATATATGGCTGGTGTACACCTGACAGGTGTCCTGTTGTGGAGCAGTCATGGGTATATTTGGGATAGCATGATCAATGCAAACCTTCCACATGCTCATAGAATGCAATTGTCAAGGAGTATGCAGAGTGGCCTGTATACTCCGCCAGCATGGGTCCTTTGAAGTCTTCCACCCCAGTCTTCACAAGTGTAAAGTCTGCTTTTGATAAATACACTTTGTTTGCAGTGACAACCTTGCCTGGGGTGGGGATGGGATATGGATGTCCAAGGAAAGGTGGGTATGGCCACATATCAACAATGGTGGTCTACCTCTGGTGTGGAACAGTGAGTACCCATGTTGTAGATGGTCAGGTGCAATATGTATTCCCCCTTGTGGCTGTGGTGAGTGGTCCTGCCATAGCACATGGACTCACAAATTGTAGTGGTTGTAGGGTAATGTTGTAGAGGCCTGAGTAGTTCCCACACACAACATACCTGTACCTGACGTTAACAACTGGAATGGTGTACGTGAACACCTGCATATCTTGGCACTGTTCCCAGGGAAGCAAAGTGTGTCTCCTGGATGTGGGAGGGGTGGTCCAAACTGGTTGTGTTGTGTGTTACAGGTCCTGTGGTCACGAAGCATGATATAGAACATAACCTGCCAGTGAGATGTGCATAACTGACCCTGAAGTAGGTGGCTGCAAATGCATATATATGCTATCCCCCACCTGACAGGTAGTACTAGATGTACATACCTCTGTAGAAATAATGATGTCAGCACCCTATAAATACTGCAGGTGCAGAACAGACGGCCAGTAATTCGGATAGTGTTCTCTGCTAATGCGTCTCCTTTAAGTGTCATAATATAGTTAGGTAGGGGTTTGAATCCTGCAAATGCTCAGTGTGTGTGTGGGTGACCAGCGTTGGTGTGTGTGCAAGTCTCTGTGAGGGAAATATCCCTTTTGGCAACTGGGAAAACACACTACAGGATGCACATTCCCCTTTCTAAACACTGATGATGTCAGCACCCTATAAGTATAGCAGGAGAAGGGAAGCCTCCTAGTCATGCGAATAGCACGCTCTGCTAATGCGTCTGTTTCGAGTGTCATAATATAGTTAGGTAGGGGTTTGAATCCTGCAAATGCTCAGTGTGTGTGGAGGGTGGTTAGTGTGTGTGCATTTCTGTATAAAAGAAATGCCCCTTTTGTCAACTAGGAGAACACACTACAGGATGCACATTCCTCTTTCTAAACACTGATGATGTCAGCACCCTATAAGTATAGCAGGAGAAGAGAAACCTCCCAATAATGCGAATAGCGCGCTCCGTTAATGCATCCATCTCAAATATCATAACACAGTTAGGTAGGGGTTTAAATCCTGCAAATACTCAGTGTGTGTGGAGGGGGGTTAGTGTGTGTGCAATTCTGTATGAAAAAAATGTCCCTTTTGGCAACTAGGAGAACACACTACAGGATGCACATTCCTCTTTCTAAACACTGATGATGTCAGCACCCTATAAGTATAGCAGGAGAAGAAAAATCTCCCAGTAATGCGAATAGTGCACTCCGCTAATGCATCCGTCTCGAGTGTCCTCACTTAGTTACATAGGGGTTTGAATCCTGCACATGCTCAGTGTGTGTGGAGGGCGGTTAGTGTGTGTGCAATTCTTTATGAAAGAAATGTCCCTTTTAGCAACTAGGAGAACACACTACAGGATGCACATTCCTCTTTCTAAACACTGATGATGTCAGCACCCTATAGGTACAGCAAGAGAAGGAAAGCCTCCCAATAATGCGAATAGCGTGCTCTGCTAATGCGTTCATCTTAAGTGCCATAATGTAGTTAGATAGGGGTTTGAATCCTGCAAGTGTGTATGGGGGGGGGTGTGGAAGTAGGGTGTGTGAGAGAACTGACCCTTTTGCCAACCAGTACAACACACCAGCTGCTGCATATACCAATCTCTACACAGAGATAATGTGAGCACCCTACAAGTATAATGTGAGCACCCTACAAGTACAGTGGAAGAGGCCAAATCTCCCAGTAATGCAAATAGCACGCTCTGTTACTGCATCTCTCACTACTGTCATAGCACCAGTAGTTATGGCTTTGAATTCCACACATGCCACGTGTGTTTTTGTCACACAGAATGCCCATGTGTGTGGGTTGTTGTTCCACACATGCCACGTGTGTTTTTGTCACACAGTAGGGTGTGTGAGAGAACTGACCCTTTTGCCAACCAGTACAACACACCAGCTGCTGCATATACCAATCTCTACACAGAGATAATGTGAGCACCCTACAAGTATAATGTGAGCACCCTACAAGTACAGCGGAAGAGGCCAAATCTCCCAGTAATGCAAATAGCACGCTCTGTTACTGCATCTCTCACTACTGTCATAGCACCATTAGTTATGGCTTTGAATTCCACACATGCCACGTGTGTTTTTGTCACACAGAATGCCCATGTGTGTGGGTTGTTGTTCCACACATGCCACGTGTGTTTTTGTCACACAGTAGGGTGTGTGAGAGAACTGACCCTTTTGCCAACCAGTACAACACACCAGCTGCTGCATATACCAATCTCTACACAGAGATAATGTGAGCACCCTACAAGTATAATGTGAGCACCCTACAAGTACAGCGGAAGAGGCCAAATCTCCCAGTAATGCAAATAGCACGCTCTGTTACTGCATCTCTCACTACTGTCATAGCACCATTAGTTATGGCTTTGAATTCCACACATGCCATGTGTGTTTTTGTCACACAGAATGCCCATGTGTGTGGGTTGTTGTTCCACACATGCCACGTGTGTTTTTGTCACACAGTAGGGTGTGTGAGAGAACTGACCCTTTGCCAACCAGTACAACACACCAGCTGCTGCATATACCAATCTCTACACAGAGATAATGTGAGCACCCTACAAGTATAATGTGAGCACCCTACAAGTACAGCGGAAGAGGCCAAATCTCCCAGTAATGCAAATAGCACGCTCTGTTACTGCATCTCTCACTACTGTCATAGCACCATTAGTTATGGCTTTGAATTCCACACATGCCACATGTGCTTTTGTCACACAGAATGCCCATGTGTGTGGGTTGTTGTTCCACACATGCCACGTGTGTTTTTGTCACACAGTAGGGTGTGTGAGAGAACTGACCCTTTTGCCAACCAGTACAACACACCAGCTGCTGCATATACCAATCTCTACACAGAGATAATGTGAGCACCCTACAAGTATAATGTGAGCACCCTACAAGTACAGCGGAAGAGGCCAAATCTCCCAGTAATGCAAATAGCACGCTCTGTTACTGCATCTCTCACTACTGTCATAGCACCATTAGTTATGGCTTTGAATTCCACACATGCCACGTGTGTTTTTGTCACACAGAATACCCATGTGTGTGGGTTGTTGTTCCACACATGCCACGTGTGTTTTTGTCACACAGAATGCCCATGTGTGTGGGTTGTTGTTCCACACATGCCACGTGTGTTTTTGTCACACAGAATGCCCATGTGTGTGGGTTGTTGTTCACAATACCAATCTCTACACAGAGATAATGTGAGCACCCTACAAGTACAGCGGAAGAGGCCAAATCTCCCAGTAATGCAAATAGCACGCTCTGTTACTGCATCTCTCACTACTGTCATAGCACCGTTAGTTATGGCTTTGAATTCCACACATGCCACGTGTGTTTTTGTCACACAGAATGCCCATGTGTGTGGGTTGTTGTTCCACACATGCCACGTGTGTGTTTGTCACACAGAATGCCCATGTGTGTGGGTTGTTGTTCACAATACCAATCTCTACACAGAGATAATGTGAGCTCCCTACAAGTACAGCGGAAGAGGCCAAATCTCCCAGTAATGCAAATAGCACGCTCTGTTACTGCATCTCTCACTACTGTCATAGCACCGTTAGTTATGGCTTTGAATTCCACACATGCCACGTGTGTTTTTGTCACACAGAATGCCCATGTGTGTGGGTTGTTGTTCCACACATGCCACGTGTGTTTTTGTCACACCGAATGCCCAAGTGTGTGGGTTGTTGTTCACAATAATGCATGACATTGATTAAACCAGTAATGACAATGGACACAGATGATGTATGTGTGTGCCAAATACACATATATACCTGTGACCTTCAATAGTTCCCATGGGTCATAGCAGCCGGGTGTGTGAGAGAACTGACCCTTTTGCCAACCAGTACAACATACCAGCTGCTGCATATACCAATCTCTACACAGAGATAATGTGAGCACCCTACAAGTACAGCGGAAGAGGCCAAATCTCCCAGTAATGCAAATAGCACGCTCTATTACTGCATCTCTCACTACTGTCATAGCACCGTTAGTTATGGCTTTGAATTCCACACATGCCACGTGTGTTTTTGTCACACAGAATGCCCATGTGTGTGGGTTGTTGTTCCACACATGCCACGTGTGTTTTTGTCACACAGAATGCCCATGTGTGTGGGTTGTTGTTCCACACATGCCATGTGTCTTTTTGTCACACAGAATGCCCATGTGTGTGGGTTGTTGTTCACAATACCAATCTCTACACAGAGATAATGTGAGCACCCTACAAGTACAGCGGAAGAGGCCAAATCTCCCAGTAATGCAAATAGCACGCTCTGTTACTGCATCTCTCACTACTGTCATAGCACCGTTAGTTATGGCTTTGAATTCCACACATGCCACGTGTGTTTTTGTCACACAGAATGCCCATGTGTGTGGATTGTTGATCCACACATGCCACGTGTGTTTTTGTCACACAGAATGCCCATGTGTGTGGGTTGCTGTTCACAATACCAATCTCTACACAGAGATAATGTGAGCACCCTACAAGTACAGCGGAAGAGGCCAAATCTCCCAGTAATGCAAATAGCACGCTCTGTTACTGCATCTCTCACTACTGTCATAGCACAGTTAGTTATGGCTTTGAATTCCACACATGCCACGTGTGTTTTTGTCACACAGAATGCCCATGTGTGTGGGTTGTTGTCCACGTGTGTTTTTGTCACACAGAATGCCCATGTGTGTGGGTTGTTGTTCACAATAATGCATGACATTGATTAAACCAGTAATGGCAATGGACACAGATGATGTATGTGTGTGCCAAATATACATATATACCTGTGACCTTCAATAGTTCCCATGGGTCATAGCAGCTGGGTGTGTGAGAGAACTGACCATTTTGCCAACCAGTACAACACACCAGCTGCTGCATATACCAATCTCTACACAGAGATAATGTGAGCACCCTACAAGTACAGCGGAAGAGGCCAAATCTCCCAGTAATGCAAATAGCACGCTCTGTTACTGCATCTCTCACTACTGTCATAGCACCGTTAGTTATGGCTTTGAATTCCACACATGCCACGTGTGTTTTTGTCACACAGAATGCCCATGTGTGTGGGTTGTTGTTCCTCACATGCCACATGTGTTTTTGTCACACAGAATGCCCATGTGTGTGGGTTGTTGTTCACAATAATGCATGACATTGATTAAACCAGTAATGGCAATGGACACAGATGATGTATGTGTGTGCCAAATACACATATATACCTGTGACCTTCAATAGTTCCCATGGGTCATAGCAGCCGGGTGTGTGAGAGAACTGACCCTTTTGCCAACCAGTACAACATACCAGCTGCTGCATATACCAATCTCTACACAGAGATAATGTGAGCACCCTACATGTACAGCGGAAGAGGACAAATCTCCCAGTAATGCAAATAGCACGCTCTGTTACTGCATCTCTCACTACTGTCATAGCACCGTTAGTTATGGCTTTGAATTCCACACATGCCACGTGTGTTTTTGTCACACAGAATGCCCATGTGTGTGGGTTGTTGTTCCACACATGCCACGTGTGTTTTTGTCACACAGAATGCCTATGTATGTGGGTTGTTGTTCACAATAATGCATGACATTGATTAAACCAGTAATGGCAATGGACACAGATGATGTATGTGTGTGCCAAATATATATATATACCTGTGACCTTCAATAGTTCCCATGGGTCATAGCAGCTGGGTGTGTGAGAGAACTGACCCTTTTGCCAACCAGTACAACACACCAGCTGCTGCATATACCAATCTCTACACAGAGATAATGTGAGCACCCTACAAGTACAGCGGAAGAGGCCAAATCTCCTAGTAATGCAAATAGCATGCTCTGTTACTGCATCTCTCACTACTGTCATAGCACCGTTAGTTATGGCTTTGAATTCCACACATGCCACTTGTGTTTTTGTCACACAGAATGCCCATGTGTGTGGGTTGTTGTTCCACACATGCCACATGTGTTTTTGTCACACAGAATGCCCATGTGTGTGGGTTGTTGTTCACAATAATGCATGACATTGATTAAACCAGTAATGGCAATGGACACAGATGATGTATGTGTGTGCCAAATACACATATATACCTGTGACCTTCAATAGTTCCCATGGGTCATAGCAGCCGGGTGTGTGAGAGAACTGACCCTTTTGCCAACCAGTACAACATACCAGCTGCTGCATATACCAATCTCTACACAGAGATAATGTGAGCACCCTACAAGTACAGCGGAAGAGGCCAAATCTCCCAGTAATGCAAATAGCACGCTCTGATACTGCATCTCTCACTACTGTCATAGCACCGTTAGTTATGGCTTTGAATTCCACACATGCCACGTGTGTTTTTGTCACACAGAATGCCCATGTGTGTGGGTTGTTGTTCCACACATGCCACGTGTTTTTGTCACACAGAATGCCCATGTGTGTGGGTTGTTTTTCACAATAATGCATGACATTGATTAAACCAGTAATGGCAATGGACACAGATGATGTATGTGTGTGCCAAATACACATATATACCTGTGACCTTCAATAGTTCCCATGGGTCATAGCAGCCGGGTGTGTGAGACAACTGACCCTTTTGCCAACCAGTACAACACACCAGCTGCTGCATATACCAATCTCTACACAGAGATAATGTGAGCACCCTACAAGTACAGCGGAAGAGGCCAAATCTCCCAGTAATGCAAATAGCACGCTCTGTTACTGCATCTCTCACTACTGTCATAGCACCGTTAGTTATGGCTTTGAATTCCACACATGCCACGTGTGTTTTTGTCACACAGAATGCCCATGTGTGTGGGTTGTTGTTCCACACATGCCACGTGTGTTTTTGTCACACAGAATGCCCATGTGTGTGGGTTGTTGTTCACAATAATGCATGACATTGATTAAACCAGTAATGGCAATGGACACAGATGATGTATGTGTGTGCCAAATACACATATATACCTGTGACCTTCAATAGTTCCCATGGGTCATAGCAGCCGGGTGTGTGAGAGAACTGACCCTTTTGCCAACCAGTACAACACACCAGCTGCTGCATATACCAATCTCTACACAGAGATAATGTGAGCACCCTACAAGTACAGCGGAAGAGGCCAAATCTCCCAGTAATGCAAATAGCACGCTCTGTTACTGCATCTCTCACTACTGTCATAGCACCGTTAGTTATGGCTTTGAATTCCACACATGCCACGTGTGTTTTTGTCACACAGAATGCCCATGTGTGTGGGTTGTTGTTCCACACATGCCACGTGTGTTTTTGTCACACAGAATGCCCATGTGTGTGGGTTGTTGTTCACAATAATGCATGACATTGATTAAACCAGTAATGGCAATGGACACAGATGATGTATGTGTGCCAAATACACATATATACCTGTGACCTTCAATAGTTCCCATGGGTCATAGCAGCCGGTGTGTGAGAGAACTGACCCTTTGCCAACCAGTACAACACACCAGCTGCTGCATATACCAATCTCTACACAGAGATAATGTGAGCACCCTACAAGTACAGCGGAAGAGGCCAAATCTCCCAGTAATGCAAATAGCACGCTCTGTTACTGCATCTCTCACTACTGTCATAGCACCGTTAGTTATGGCTTTGAATTCCACACATGCCACGTGTGTTTTTGTCACACAGAATGCCCATGTGTGTGGGTTGTTGTTCCACACATGCCACGTGTGTTTTTGTCACACAGAATGCCCATGTGTGTGGGTTGTTGTTCACAATAATGCATGACATTGATTAAACCAGTAATGGCAATGGACACAGATGATGTATGTGTGTGCCAAATACACATATATACCTGTGACCTTCAATAGTTCCCATGGGTCATAGCAGCCATTGCCACATGCTCAGAGAGCCCTTCCATGTTCCCTATCATGTAGTCCAGGGAGGTACATCACAGGTCAGCCATAGTGGCATGGACAATGACTGAGTCATATGTGTCTATGCCTCTGACTGACCTGTATGCTTGTGTCATGTGGTGAACCATAGTGCCCCATGGGCATATCACTGTGACCTTCACCTTGTCCAGCCTGGTGAGTGTGACCACACTGTACCGGACAATAAAGGTACCTAACACAACTGTAGCAGGTGTGTTGTCTAGCCGTACAGGCTGTGACTGTTTGGCACACAGGATTTGTGTGCTATGTGTTGCACGTGCTGTGTTCTGGCTTAACGTATGCCTGTGTACCAGCTGCAGAGGTGTCTGCTGCTCAGGCAGGATGCTATTCTGAGGCTCCACGAATGGCCCAGTGTGTTCACGTGTTTGGATTGCTGTCAGTGTAGGTCTATATCAGACTGGTATTGTAGTCACTGTATTATTTCATGCCACCTGACAGGTTATGCCAGTACTGGGTTCGGAGTGCTTAGTCCCCAGTTTGGCTATGTGGTTGCATCTCATACATGTGTTGTACATCCATGTGTAGGCGAGAGGGTTGACTGTGTACATGTGGCAGCTGTGACATTGCCACATGATCCACATATACCACAACTGTACCATAGAGGTGACTGACAATTGACCTTTGCACATGCTACCATAGTATTGTGATTGCCATGGTGATTAACAGCACATAGGGCCAATGGGGAACAAGGTACATAGGTTCATAGGTTCATACTAGGCTATCTGCCCTAGGGCATTTATAAGCCTAGCTAGAATGTGTTTGGCTTTCACCACCCATTTTAAATTGATTTGCCATGCCCTTTTCCGAGGTTAGTATACTGTGCCTCTGTCTAACAGTGACACAGATATGATACCCGGGGTAAACCTACAATCTCCCATCCACTCATCAAGATTCCTCTTGAAGAGAGTCAATGAGGGACTCTGCCTAACCTGGACTGGGATTGTATTCCCGAGTGAAGGGAGCCTCTGGGTTATGAATCTGTCTCTCCAGCATGACCTATTTATTTCAGTGCTGAGGTTCAAGTCTCTCGAGCGAGTAGCTAAATGGGATTTGGATATTCTGAGGTGCAGCATGTCCATTAATTCCGGGTTGGACATGGCTTTATACGTCAGGCACAGATCGCCTCTGAACAGGCGGTATGCCACTGAGTAGAGCTGGAGTTTCTTTAACGGGGCAGCATATGGCATCTGTTTGAGCTCTTTGATCCTCTTGGTGAGGTACTTTTGGGGTCTTTCCAGTTGCTGCAGGTGTCTGGTAAGGTACATCCCAACAGGGGCATTGTACTCAATTATGGGCCTGCTGAGGGATGAGTAAAGAGGCACAGTGACCTCCCCTGATCTAGATGTGAATCCCTTCATGATGAGGTGGGCTATATAAAATGATTTTCTAACCACTATGGCCACGTGGTTGTCAAATGAGAGATTGCTATCAACTTGGGTCCCCAGGTCCCTAATTACTTATTCTGTACTTAATGGATTACCACCTATGTGGTAATTTGTGGGCACTTTGTTTTTGCCAAAGGGGATGACTATACACTGTTTGGCATTTAGCTTGAGGCCATGGCTCTGGCACCAGTTGTCTGTTTTTTTGAGGCCTTTTTGGAGGATGCTTGTGTCGGCTGGAGAGTCGATTATGACAGCCAGTTTGCAGTCATCTGCGAACATGGTCAGGTACAGTCCTTCTGTGTTGGCCTGTACCTCCGAGAAATATATACCAAACAAGAGAGGTCCCAGGACTGAGCCTTGTGGGACACCACTTGTAACTGTTTTGGAGTCTGACATGGCTCCAGCAATTCTAACCATGTGGGTTCTGTCCTTGAGCCAGTTTGCAATCCATCTAGTGACATAGGGGTTGATATTTAAGCTGGTGAGCTTCTCTATAATGCCCGAGTGGGGTATTGTATCGAAGGCTTTTGCGAGGTCCAGGTAGGCTGTGTGGACCACCTTCCCCTCGTCAATGGCCTTGGTGACTGTTTCAAAGAAATCAACCAGGTTTAAGAGGCAGGATCTGCCCTTAACAAAGCCGAACTGGGTAGGACCCAGTGTCTGTAGATCCCCAATATCTTTATTTATGAGGTCCATGATGATCCTTTCCATAGCTTTGCAGACCAAGATAGTCAGGCCTATGGGGCGATAGTTTCCAGGATCCGTTGGGGCAACACCTTTATGGAGAGGGACCACTGTTGCTGTACACCACTCTTTGGGCACATATCCTGTAGTAAGGCTGAGATCGAAAAGTAGTTTTATGTTTGGGTTTAGCTCTTCTTGGAGTCCATCTAGGACACAGCCCGGGACACTGTCTGGTCCCATTGATGCTGTGTTTTTTGCTTTGGAGAGGGCGGCTCTTACCTGAGCACCTGAGATGTCAGGGGGGCAGCACTCTGCTGGGATAGATATTTGCCCTTTTGGTGTGGAGGGGGGGAGACTTTTGCGCTGAACCTGTCAGCTAGGATGTTGGCAATGTCTGTGGGTTTGGTGTTTCTTTTGTCATTTGGGATTAATTCTGAGCATATCTGGGAATTACCACCCCGGTTCCTAACATAACTAAAGAAAGACTTGTGATTATCCTTAGTGTCCTGTGCAATTTCCTCTCGAAGCTGGCCTTAGACAATTTTATGAGTGCCCGTAGTTGTTTGCTAATACTGATCAGTGATGCCTTCCCTTTTTGGGAATTTGCTCTATCATTTAGTAGCTTCCTCCTTCTATTGTATAGTTTGTTTATGGCTGGGGACCACCAGACAGGACGTCTGCCTTTGGAGGATCGGGTCTTGGTTTTATTTGAGTGTAGTGTCTGTGATTAGTTAGCACTGGCATATATGACTGCTCACGTGGACAAATGCCAGGTAAGTCATATGCAATGTGTCACAGGCAATGCACATGTGAACAGGACAAACAGTGGCGTTCTGTCAAGTGAGACATGGACATACATATAGTAAGCTATGCAGATGTCACTAGGAGTCCACAGAAGCTCTGTAACTCTGCATTGCAGGTGGGATCAGTGTTCCAGGGTAACTGCAAGCAAACATGCATGCAAACAAAGCTACAGTAAGCAGGGCTGCATGTAGTCCATTGTACAACAAACAAGCTGTACCACTTCCACTAGGTAACAGTGCAAATATGCAGGCACTATACACATGTACATGGAAATCCACAGGTCAGATGGCTAGGGTCCAGTCTCAGCACACAAGTGTACAGACCATGTACCATCAGGATGTACAATAACTGGATGGAAACCCAGGTGCTCATACCTGCAGTAATACACATGTCAAATAACAGACACTGAGCCTTCACTCAGTGGTTCCATACTTAGTAGGATGTATGCTACCTGGCCTGCCACCACAGTATCCCTGACATGTATGGGGACTCTCCCTCCTGTGACAGTTAGTTTTGTGTGTTGGGGCTGTCTAGCATGGTATGAGATGTGAGCTTGCAGTGCTAGGGTGCTCCTGTGTGTCATGTACCAGTCGTGTAGTACTGCAAACATATCAATGTCCTCATACATCTGCATTGCAGAGTCCAGTGTGGGCAACATGCCACATGCAGTTTACATGTCCATCATTGCATATCAATACTTTCATTACCTTATCCCCTGTGCTACTTATGTATGTAGCCTTCTGTTGACATCCTTACCACCAGTATGCCAACATGTGCAGATGATACACTATGGTACTTACCATGGGTGTAGACAACACTACATGACAATCATACCCTTACTGCATCAGGCATGCTGGGATATACCCACAATTATATCAGCACACAGTACTGTTAACAACTTGATACTATTACTACACGTCTATGTAGTCACCCTGTGTATCAGCAACATGTTAACCTGTACCTGCACTGATGTTACAGATTGCAGGAGGTGGCACAGTTTCATAATATGCACAGGGTGTGAACTTGGTATGCCTGAGTCAGCCACCAATACCACCAACTGACATGTATGTGTATGTGTGTTGGTGAGGGACAGCAGTACAAGGCGGGGCAATGTTGATGCAGTGTGTGCATGTATGCGGTAGCCCTAGGTGTTGTCAATTCGCATGTGTGTATGGATGCACACAGTTCCACCTCATGGCTGCCATATACTGTTGTTTGTGGACAGCCACAGACTGTACCTGCCAGGTCATACAGATCAGTGTCTCTGGCCATGGACACGGTACCTGTGCCTTGCAGGGGTGCTACAGACCGTATCCGGTACCAACCCAGACTGGGTACTGTCATCAGAAGCAGGTGTTCATTGACTGGACACAGATCCCTGTCGGGCCTGGCCAGAGCCACGTGCACGTGGTCTCCTGGGGCGGTCTGATGACAGCACAGACCCAGCATTGCTGGGGCTGCTGCTGGCACTATGGGGCGGCCGCGGCCCTGTTGTCATCCGTGACAACTGCCAGCTGCTGCTGTTGCTGGCATACGCCCACGTCGACACCTCAACCGTCCACCATCACCCTGGCTCATGGACATGTAGTTGTGGAACCGGTCTAATATGTCCCCACAACGTCTGTCTATGACATCGGTGAAATTACGGATGGCAGCCGCAATGTCACACATACTGTCAGTCATGGCTGTGCGACATGCTGTCAGCTCCCTCAGACCCTGTCTGGTGTACCGTTCCATACGTGACTGTGCCTGCATGACAGCCCGAAACATAGCTGAGGTTGTAAGACCTCTGTGGGCATGTCTGACAGGGGCAGTACACCCACGGATGCTTCCACGAGAACCCCTGGACATCTGTCTGTGTGGTACCATCTCAGGGCCATGCCCATGGCTGCTGTGTGGGGACGCATGTGCCACAGATACCACATTACCCTGGTCAATGCCCACTGTATCCTGTCCATCACCTAGGGACATTGGTGACAAAAAGTGTATTGGCAGGATAACTGTGAGCATTGATGGGGTTGACAGCTGTGTACTGTCAATTGGCTGACCAATGATGGACCCTGGCATACCTTCCTGTGCCATTACACAGATGTCATCATTATCAGTACCCATGGCATCTGATTCAGGTTCCCTGCTGCATGACACCAGAGCAGCACCAGAACCTGTGGGAGGTAAACAGGAAACACAGTTTACAATGTCTACACAATATTACCAGTGATGCACACATCCACACATGCACAGGTCCACACATGCACACATGCACACATGCACAGGTGCACAGGTGCACACAAGCACACATGCACACATGCACAGGTGCACACATGAACAGGTGCACACATGCACACATGCACACAGTTGCACACATGCACACATGCACACAGTTGCACACATGCACACAGTTGCACACAATTGCACACAGTTGCACACTACTCAGTATGCGAGATATCAGCACACGGACACAGACACACCTGCATGCATACACAGAGCACTACTCAGTGAGCCTAATATTACTATTACTATCAAGACTATTAAAGGTATTGTTAATACATACTCACCAGCATGGATAGGCTGCATTGCTGTTACACCGGAGGGACCTGCAGAAGTGAGGAAACTAATGTCAGTGGGCACAACTGTGCCATTGTCACTGAGTATGATACAGGTCAGTAGTACAACAGTCGCCTTTCACAGGTCAGCTGCTGATATTGAGAATATCACACTTGCACATTAAATACTATGATGACAGCTACAAACCAAGGACACACCTCACACATGCATTAGCTACCAGTGTACACAACAGTCAACTATACATATGGCATATTACCTGCACGCTCGTAGTCTTGCTGCTGCATGGCTCCAGCCTCCATCATAATGCATGTCTGCTGCTGCTGTTGTTATTGGCGGGCTGGAGCCACAGCACTTATGAGTAGTCCCTCCAGTCTGGTGAGTGGGGGATGTGTAGCCACCCCACCACCTGTGGCAACCTGTTGCCTGTGGCTATCCGATGCACGCTGACGGACATTTCTGATTAAATCACTGCAGTGATGTCGTACCTGCTCATATGTCCTATTATGCGTGCCTATGTCATTTACCCGACGGACCAGGTCTTGCCACAGTGCAGCCCTCTCCTGCTGATTCTGGCCGGTGCGGGAAAAGAGTATTGCATAATCCCGCACCAGGCTCTGGTGTATCTCCTCATCCTCAGCTGCTGAGTAAGCTGGATTGCACTGGTGAGCCATAGTCCTGTAAAAGGAAATAACAGGATATCAGCTAAATATGTCAGCAGAATTTGGCACACATACTACACATGCTACTTGACTGTTGTGATACAATATATCTCACATATATAGCATCTGTCTGTCTATTGGTGGATACACATGTAAATGGCCAGGTATCAGTGCTCAGCCGACAACTGTGTAACAGTACCTGGCACACTCCATATGACATACTACCAAACCCCAGAAGTCAGAACACTGATTCAGGTCCAAACCACCTCCTCACTCTGGGGGTTTGTATCGAGGTACTGTATGGGGTACATCAACAACTACTGTGAGCTGACCACAAACTAATTGCCCTGGATATACATATCCCACCTCCACCACCAGCACAAATGACTATAGTGAATAACATTTCAAATGCAAATGTTACACTTTGTAACAGTGACATGGTATCCTTTCAGCCCACTGGGCCAGTGGAAGACACAACCCACAATGCTGACCCCTTCACAAATTATTTCTACGGACATCTCCAAGAATGCATGGATCATGCAATCCCATTTAAGACCAAGACACTCTCCACAAAGGGACAGCATCCTGTCTGGTGGACCCCAGACATAGACAGATTGTATAACAAAAGATGGAAGCTACTGCAAGACAGTGCATAATTCCATAAAGGGAAGGCATGTCTGATCAGCACTAGTAAGGAGCTATTTTCTCACATACAAACATCCATGGGCAACTTTGAGAGGAAAATCAACAGGGACACTACAGATAACCACAAGGCCTTCTTCAGTTATGTTAGCAACCTGGTCAGAAACCCTCCACTATGCTCATAGTTAGTACACAACAACAAATAATCCCCTGAACCCACAGATATTTGCAACATTGTGGCAGACAGGTTCAGTGCAGGTTTCCCCCCTCCCTCTTCCCCCAAATAAGACATAGTTATCCCAGATGACCTTAACCTCCCTGTCATCACAGATGTCCAGGTGAGAGCCGCCCTCAGGAAAGCACGATACACAACATGAATGGGACCTGATGGTATCCCCGGTTGCATGCTACATGAACTCCAAGAGGAGCTAAACACACATATAGAAGTGCTATGTAACACTAGTCTGACTACAGGATATGTGCCTGTACACTGGCGCACAGCAGCAGTGGTTCCACTACACAAAGGAGGCACGTCTACATAACACTACAATACAACACAATACAATACATTGCAACACAATACAATACAATATGCTATTGCCCCTGGGACTACAGCAGCATACTGTTCTGCTACCCTGACCATTGTGACACATGTGATGTGATGGTACCTGCTGCTGTCAAACAGTTACACAGGGTGACTCATATGGCATATTACCTATCTGACTAACATTCAGCAGGGGTATGTGTGACATGTACTCATGGGGAGTCTTGCTTCTTAACGCTGTGTGGTATATTGCAGGGTATGTCTTATCTGTGGCTAGGAACCTGTACCTCCACCATGTGCTCTCAATTGCAGTGTCACGGACGACACACAGAAGTCATTTAGGTTGTGGATGGTGTGAGGTGTTACTATGGTTGTTGGACATCTGTCATGGGTGTGACTTAAGTATGTAAATCCAGGAGTTGTAACCTCTATGTGGGTAGTATGTGTGTACTCTGTGGTGTTGTCAGTCACTGTGCATTGGTAATGTGTTTGAGTGCATTGTCACAGTGTTGTACATGTCACTGTGTCCTTCTCCATATCTGTAGCTGTCATGTGAGGTACATACCATGGCAGCCATTATGTGGTGTGGAGGGGTACACTGACCTACATGTCCATAGCTGACACACGATGTCTGGTGACACATACCATGTGCAGGTATTCCAGCAATAGTGTGCCACTGTGAATATCATTGGGGGGACTATTGTACACATTTATGACCCTGTTCACCCCTGGCACATGCAGTGGTGGGCAGCCAATCACATATCTGGTGGTTACTGGTATAGGTGATTTGAAATGGGGTATGGTACTCCAGTTTTGACACTGGTGTTCACTCCATGCCTTTGTCATCAGGCACCTGTTGCAATACATCTGTACACATGTGCCTCACTCAGAATATATATACATCTCTCTCTCTCTCTCTCTCTATATATATATATATATATATATATATATATATATATATATATATATATATATATATATATATATATATATTAATATATATATATATGTCTGTATACATATACACATATATATATTGATGTACATATATTGCTATAGATATGGAGAGGGGGGGGGTGTGACAGAGAGGGGGTGAGAGTGACAGAGGGGGTGGGACAGGGGGAGTGTGAGATTGTCATATACAGTCATACCTGTAGATAGTCAGATCTGTTTGTCTATGTATATGTATATACATATATCTATATCTGTATGTGTGTATTACATATATATGTTTGTACATATTCTATCTATCTACATCTGTCTATGTATTCCTACAACTCTCTCTATGTATGTATACATATATGCATATTATATATATATATATATATATATATATACATACATACATACATATATTGACATACATACGTATCCATATGATAGATAGGTATATCAACATGTTTGTTTACAAAACTGTATACACACACTAACATACTGCTAAACAGACATAACTGTGAAACCTACTTTGTACATTGCACTACAACCTACATTCAACCTACATTGATATGTGCACATAGATGCTCTCACATACAAATGTATGTACAGCCTTCACTGATAGTTGCTGTATGTCCCCTGCCCTTTGCACATCTTCATATGCATATGGATACAGACCAATGACACATATGGAGGGTTCACAGTATGTAGACTTTTATAGTATTACTTTACATTACCTGTGTTTGTCACAGCTGCTTGTGTTGCCATCTGGTTTTGTGTCCTGCTGCTCCACTTGCCAGTTGTCAGCTTTCAGGTGGTTGTTGCTGACCAGTTTTGTTTGTGTATGTTTAATTTTCTTTTCTCTGTCTCTCTCTCTCTCTCTCTCTCTCTGTCTCTCCCTACCTCCACAGGGTGCAATGAAAGTATTGCATGTGTGGACTGGGAGTACAGCATGCTTTTGTAGGTATCTGCATATGTCCATGTGATGGCCTCTGCACCAATTGTTAGCCAGCATTTGCTAATTGCATGCAGCCAGTTGTGTACTGATTGCAGTTCTCACTGTGATTTCAAGACAGTGCAATAAAAAGGTATGTGAGATAGGCGTAGCCCTTTCAGATTTTAAGGGCAGGGACCATGCTGGTATGCTGTGGACACTGTTCTGTGAGTGTAAAGGTTAGTATCTCTCTCATATTTCCGGCTGTGTTGTAGATTAACATTTCTCCATTCATTTCTCCAGTTTCCTGTACTAAGTGTGTATGTACACTGACACCTAAGACTACTACTACTGTTAATGTGGGTGTGTGCGCTTTCCTGTGGGACATGTGGTGTAACTGGTGTATAGCAGTGGCTCTTGCACTTTGTTGCTATGGCTTCAATATTTGCCCTTTACAGTCACTACTTGTATGCCTGCTAGGTGTCTTGACTGTAGTGTGTTGCTGCGGCTTTCCTATTTTCCATGTACATTCACACCTTGGAATGCTTGCTATATCTGCTAGGGTGTTACTGCATGCAGTGTGGTCTGGCCATGGTGTGGGCCTTGACATCTATTAGGGTGAGTATGCTGCTGAGCAGGCCCCAGAGACTCTCAGGTACATCTGTTATCTGCCTCATGGAATGGTACATATCAGTGGGGTACACCCATTAAATTGTCTGGTATTCTGCAGTTGTGACTGTGGGATAGCATGAGCATATGTATTACTACACTATTTCTGACGTGCAAGTGGTGCATACTTTCAGGACTTCATAGTTACCATTGCATGTGTTGTAACACCTTTCTGCCTACTGTTTGTACATTTCACATGGAGTCTGTGGGGCATCCTTGTAACTCAGTCACTGTTGCTATGTCTAGGCTCTTAACTATTCAAATATGGCAGTGTCAGACCTCTCAAGTGTACAGATATTTGCAGGTTGTCCACATTTCTGCCTCATATTTTCGTCAATATCTCATGAACAGCTCTTTCTGGCAAATCACTCTGGGCTCAAGTCAGAATATAGTGACAAACATTTAAGTTTCAGACTTCATACCCTTCCAAACATCCAACAAAATGCAGAACCTGTTACTCTCTGAACTAAGTTTGTTGTAATATTATTTGGAATGTGTCCCTGTTTTTGGCCCTTTGCTCCACATATTTTACTACTTGGTCCGGAATTGTTCCTGTAAGAGGTTGTGGGGTATGGGCAGTGATTATCCTGCTGTGAGTATGTGTGTGGCTTGCAAGGTGCTACAGTGACATTATTACCTACTAGCTACCAACTAGCATGACTCTTTCTGTTCGCACACTACTATTATAAGTTCATAGGTTCATAGGTTCGTACTAGGCTATCTGCCCTAGGGCATTTATAAGCCTAGCCAGAGTGTGTGTGGCTTTCACCACCCCTTGGGATGAGAATACTATGCCCATTTAGGGTTTAGTTTACTGTGCCTCTGTCTAGTAGTGACACAGAGATGACCCCTGGGGTAAACCTACGATCTCCCATCCACTCGTCAAGATTTCTCTTGAAGAGAGCTAGTGAGGGGCTCTGCCTAACGTGGACTGGGATTCTGTTCCAGAGTGTAGGGAGCCTCTGGGTTATGAATCTGTCCCTCCAGCACGTCCTATTTATTTCTGTGTTGAGGTTCAAATCTCTTGCTCTCGTGGCTCTGATGGATTTGGATTTTCTGAGGTGGAGCATGTCCATTAATTCGGATTGGACATGGCCTTGTACGTCAGGCATAGATCACCTCTGAGTAGGCGGTATGCGACTGAATAGAGCTGGAGTTTCTTCAGCCGGGCAGCATATGACATATGTTTGAGACCCTTTATCCTCTTGGTGAGGAACTTTTGGGGTCTTTCCAACTGCTGCAGGTGTCGGGTAAGATACATCCCAAATGGGGCATTGTACTCAATCATGGGCCTGATAAGAGAAGAGTACAGGGGCACAATGACCTCTCTTGATCTGGATGTGAATCCCTTCATGATAAGGTGGGCAATATAGAAGGTCTTCCTAACCACCTTGGCAATGTGAGTGTCAAATGAGAGGTTACTGTCAACTTGGGTCCCTAGGTCCCTGATTACCTCTTCCGTACTTAATGGATTACCACCTATGTGGTAATTTGTGGGTACCTTGTTTTTCCCAAAGGGTATGACTATACATTTTTTGGCGTTCAGTTTAAGGCCATGGCTCTGGCACCAATTATCCATTTCTATGAGGCCTCTCTGAGGGATGCTTGTGTCCGCTGGAGTATCAATTATGGCACCCAGTTTGTAGTCATCTGCGAACTTTGTCAGCCACAATCCTCTTATGTTTGCTTGCACCTCGGAAAAATATATGCCGGATAAGAGGGGTCCCACGACTGAGCCATGTGGGACACCGCTTGTGACTGGCTTAGAGTCTGACATGGCTCCAGCAATTCTGACCTTGTGGGTTCTGTCCTTGAGCCAGTTTACAACCCATCTTGTGACATATGGGTTTACATTTAAGCTGGTGAGTTTGTCTATGATGCCCGAGTGGGGTATTGTGTTGAAGGCTTTTGCAAGGTCAAGGTAGGCTGTGTGAACTGCCTTACCCTCATCAATGGCCTTAGTGACTGTTTCAAAAAAGTCAACCAAGTTCAAAAGGCAGGATCTGACCTTGACAAAGCCAAATTGGGTAGGATCCAATGTCGGTAGGTCCCCAATGTCTTTGTTTATGAGTTCCATAATGATCCTTTCCATAGCTTTGCAGACCAGGCTCGTCAAGCTTATGGGGCGGTAATATCCAGGGTCCGTAGAAGCACTGCCTTTGTGGAGTGGGACCACTGTTGCTGTACGCTACTCTTTGGGTACGTATCCTGTATTAAGGCTAAGATTAAACAGCAGCCTTATGTGCGGATTTAGTTCCTCTTGGAGTTCATGTAGCACGCAGCCTGGGACACCGTCCGGTCCCATTGTTGCTGTGTTTTTAGCTTTGGAGAGGGCGGCTCTCACCTGGGCATCTGAGATGTTAGGGAGGCTACACTCTGCTGGGATAGATATTTCTCCTTTGGGAGGGGTGGAGACATTTGCACTGAACCTGTCTGCCAGAATGTTGGCAATGTCTGTGGGTTCAGTGTATTTTGTGTCATTTTGGACTAACTCTGAGCATATCTGGGAGTTTCCACCCAGGTTTCTAACATAGCTAAAGAAGGCCTTGTGATTGTCTTTTGTGCCTTTTGCGATTTTTCTCTCAAAGTTGGCCTTGGATGATTTTATGAGTGATCGTAGTTTTTTGCTAGTACTGATCAGGATGCCTTCCCTTTTAGGGATTTTGCTCTGTCATGTAGTAGCTTCCTCCTCCTGTTGTAAAGTTTGTTAATGGCTGGGGTCCACCAGACAGGGCGCCTGCCTTTGGGGGAATGGGTCTTGGTTTTATTAGGGATTGCATGATCCATGCTTCTTGAAGGTGCCCGTAGAAGGCATTTATAAAGGATTCAGCAGTGTGGGTTGTGGTTTCCACTGGCCCAGGGGCCTTGAAGGATATCACTTCAGTCTTAAGAAGTGTAAAGTCGGCTTTTGAGACGTTCTTCACTGTGGTATTTTGTGCAGGGGGTGGGGGCGGGATGTGGATTTCCAGTGAGATTAATTTATGGTCTGATCTCACCAATGAGGGGTATACTTCCGGTGTGGAGCATTTTGTCCCCATGTTTGTGATGATTAGGTCTAGTATATTATCTCCTCTTGTGGGAGTGGTGACTAGTTGTTCCATCACATTTGAGTTTATGAATTCTAGGAACCTTTGGGCTAGGGTGTTGGGGCTTGAGTAATGTTCCCAGTCTATGTTTGGGTAGTTGAAGTCTCCCAATATGATGGTATTTGGTGAGACATTCATACTCTCCAGTGTCTTCAGGAAGGCTGAGTGGGGTTCCTGAGTTTGAGAGGTTATAGAAATCCGCTAGATTTGACAGTAAGTATACATGACATGCTTTGTGTACTACACATCCTATATTCCCTTTACATTCATTCCTACTATTACATGATATATTTATTGTAGCAGAATGTTCTTATATAACAGTCATGGCTTAGTGATAATTCATGCAGACTAGTGTTTCCAAGGTCCTGGGTTCGGGACTGACAGTGTGATTTTATTTTGCTTTTGAACAGACTACAGGACCTGTCATTCAGAGTGACTAAGGCACTTTTAAGCAGTTGTAATCGGGTTAGCGCTGGTTTGCGCGGAGCTCACGCATGCGCACTGGCGTTCAAATCCATGCACACCCGCTTACAACTGCTTAAAAGTGCTTACTCTTGCGCACACCCGCGCTATTTTCTTTGAAAGAAATGAAAATGGGGAGACAGGAAAGTGGTGAAAAAGGGGTCACAAAGAGGGTAAGACAGTAGGGAAACAAGCTTGGGTTTTGCAGGAGGGATGTAGGAAAGGCCCATAGCTTCCCATTTCTTCATCAGCAACAGCTGTGATATATCTTTGTAATTTGGTGTGACATTTGAAACCTTCCACCCCTGAGAGAGGTGTAAGGACAATAATAATACTTGTTGTACAGCCAACTGTAATTGACAGTTTCCATGTCCAGCAGACATGTGTGCGAAATGGGCAGCTATGTATGGGGCGTAATTTTTTTGTGGGTACAGAGTGCCCTTTTTTTTTTTTTCAGGTGAGAGTGGTATGTCAGGTAAAGAAAGTCAGTATAGCTGGGGAGGTAGGTTGGGTAGGTCAACAGACAAGACAAACAAGACGCATACAGGGGCGGTGTATGACACGTGTGGGGGGGGTTACACAATTGACGGGGACGGATGTTTGGATATCCAGAGCCCATGAGCCCACAGATGGCAACAGTGGAACTGATATCCCCACCCATGGGCAGTTGCCACTGTGCCTTCACTACCCAGGACGGGGCTGTGCTGGGGGCTGTGTAGGCCGGGCAGCAGGCATGCCCATTAGTTGTGCCACCTGTGCCTCAAGCTGGCGTAGGGGCCCAAGAACAACTTCCTGGATCTCCCTATGCACCACAGTCCGGATGCTACAGAGGGTGAGTGGTGGTTCTCCTCCAGCCACCTTGCAGAGGGGAGATGAGCCCCATCCCCTGCAGCGCTTCCACCTGCAGGTAGCACAGGTCCACTGGAGGAGGGCCCGGACTGGGCACTACTGCCAGGTGCACTCGCCAGCTGAGGTGGGAGAGGTGGGTCCGCTGGAACCCACCTTCCCTGTCGTCCTATGTTTTGCATTATGTCATGACAGTTTGGGTTAGTAACATACAATACCATTCACAATTAGTTGTAACAGCATGCATTAGTATTCCCATTAACCAAACACCCAGATATTCACACCATTGAACAGTGAGCATAACACATGCATAATTTGAACAGCAATATACAGTCCAACAACATGCAGGGTTAATTGATGGCAACAGGCCATCAGGTTTGGATGTATGAACAGGGCAGATGCATCAACGTACATGCAAATATGTATGACCCAACAGGACAAATGTCCAGGGGTGTTAATTGTGATTGCACATACCAATTTCACATGGAATGGATTATATGTGGTTATAGGGTAGGGTGAAGTAAATATAATTAACACCTTCAAATACCAATACATATGCTGTACATTTCTAATAGCTGCAGATATATACACACTACAGTTCTACCTACAGTTTCCTATGTGATAACTACTTCAAGTTGGTGATAGGAATGTTACTGCTACATCAATATAAATTTTCATTTTTATTCATACACATTCATATCTGGCTCTGTTCAGCTACATCATCCTGCTACATTTGCTTTATATAGCTATAGACAACTGTGGATGTTTGGTATTTCAGACAATCATACTATCTGCATATTGCAGACTGAGAGCAACATATCCAGATTTTGGGATACACATTCCAGCTGCAGGAACATTTTGAACACATTTCACAGTTTGGTTCTGCTTGTCACATTCATTTCATTCTGTACTGACTGCAGTATACTTTATTCAGGAGTTATTACTACTTTATTGGTGGATTCATAACTCTTTCTCACACTCTCTCACTTGTTTTATTTTTACAATTCAGGATGGTACTTACTTCTAAGCTTTATTGACATGTTTACCTGTAGTTATTACAATCCTTTCCAACAGTCTCACTTCTGTCATGTTTCAGTATTTCAACAGGGATATATTTCACATATGTGTTTTTCTCATCTTCTGCAGCTGTACTTTTCAGCCTGCTGCAGGTTGTGTACTATTATATTACAGGTGGGACATCTTTATTTCAGACTTTATTTCAGACATTTTCATTTTTCTGTTTGGATTACAGACTGCAACACACTTTTGTAATCAAGCAATACTTGCAAACACTCTTACACTGTTACTTGCACATTTTATTACTTAGTGACTACACTGCACTCTTTTGCTAACTGTCATACTTTTATATTTATTTACAGTTACTGGTAGTAGATTACTGACCTGCCTGGTGGAGCAACCGCCCCAGCCTATCGCCATAGGCTCTGCGATTCGCAGAATGGACACCTGCAGCTGTAATATAAATGAAGTAATATTGGAATACACATCTCCATAATATCAGCTAGTTTAATTTCTTACATACATAACTAAATGTAACTTACTCAGTAGTGGGGCGTTGGGCATTTGCCGGGCCTCCTGGATCCAAAGGTTCAGTTGGTCCTGCTTGTGTCTCTTCAGGTCCGCATGGTGGTGACGGACCTGCTCACCAGTCCTTGGAATCCCTGTGGCACTGGTGAGATCATGAGCTAACCGGTCCCACGCCTCAGCTCTGTATGCTCCCCAGAGGACCTGGCCCTGCATGAGTTGGGCCTCATGATTGTGGACTAGGAGCCAGACCATGTACCTGGACTCCTCAACGTCCCACCTCTGTGCTCGAAAGCAACTACCCTCTCCTACTCCTGTCATTCTGCCTGCAGTTCAGTTATACAATTGTTTATGCTGTGTATTCCCGCCTATGGGGCTTATATAGTCCGTTTTTCCAGCACATATCTGTGATTGGCCATTTTGGAATTGTATCAGCTTCAGTAAACCTGCATTGTCATGCTCCAGTTTGTATTCATTCCTATATATTAGCTATTATTGCATTTCTAGTTACTGCTGTCATGGCTTAGTGGTTTGGTACCTTGACTATGGTGTGTAGTGTCCTGGGTTCAAACCTGGCCACTGCTTTTTATTTTTCATGACTGTCTAGACATGCTGAGGGGTGTGTCTGTATAAAAGCAGTTTTGATACGGCTTGCTCAATGTTGCCCATCGGTTAGCTTGTTTGCGCAATGCGCAGCTCCGCGCAAACGGGGTACGCTGGTTTAAGCCTCATTTGGCTATCGGCGCGCATATTACGTTCAGCTGAGCTAGGGGCACTTAAATTCAGTGTGTTAAACCACTGCTCAGCAACAGGCACTCATTTTGCACCTGTTAAACCACTGCTCACGTACGGGCAGATGCACTCACCCTGTTAAACTGTAGCTCAGCTATGGGCACATCTGGCATTTTTTATTCTTTTGTTACCTCACATTTCCTCAATATAAATGGGCTATTTCATTACATTTTACATAAAATGTGGTTTTATGTGTACATATTTGTCAGGGACTTGTTTCGTGCTTATTTTGCTAAAAATAAAAATTGGTGTTGTGGGGGCTCGAACTATGAATGCCTGCTCTTCAGCCAACATCTCTACCGCTACGCAATTGCTTCTTGGCTTACTTTGCATATTTAGTTCTTATATGCTTTCCCACTGACTGCTAACTGTAGCTGCGCTACAGGCACGCCCGTGCAAACGAGCACACTCATGGTTAAACTTTTTTACAATTTAAAAAAAATATATAACATGTTTATTTATATGTTTTCTGTTCATAGTCTGTGGGGGTATGTGTTGTGTTGTGTTTATTCACATTTCTGTGGACTCTGTCGTGGGTGTTTACTTTGGGCACTTTTCCTCTTCTGGGGGCGTGTCCGCTTACAGGGCTCAGCCTATGGACACGCCCCCTACTGTCTTACACGGACCGTGTTCGCCTTAGGTGTGATTCAGCATGCTCTCATGAATATGCAAAGCATGCTGACATCACTCCGTTTAACTGCAGCCTCCGTGTATGAGTTATAACTCTTACACGGAGGCTTCGTGAATCCTGCCCAGTATTAATTCTCTAAATGCATAAATTCCTACAGAACTGAAATGGTATGTACCTTAAAGAAGAAGACATGTGATTCCGTTGTCTCTAAAACTTTTGGATTTTATGGGTTGATATACTGAGAAACATATGAAGGAAGAATTATCAGACCTGAACAATGGCAAAAAAAGTTGATTTTTCCTTTTAAAACATTATGGTATCTGGATATTTGCGGAATTATCATGAGCTTGCTAATGATTTTTGAAGTTCTTCATGCACAGTAGCCACTGGCTGTACCTACCATAGATCACGAATGAATATTAGATACAAGAGAAGAAAAATCATACCTAGCCTTGGGGAATATGCACGGCAAAATGCAAGCATCTGTGGGCATTGGTAGGTTAATGATGGTAGAAAGACATACTGAGGTCTGACTAAAAAAGGTCCAAAAAGTCTAAAATGGCAAACAAGCATGAGAAATAAAAAAAAAAAAAAACAAGCAATAAATAAACAAAATATGTGTGTGGGGGGTATATATATATATATATATATATATATATATATATATATATATATATATATATATATATATATATATATATATATATATATATATATATATATATATGCATGTGTTTGTACACAACATGCACATACATAGATATACAACCAAACACACAAGCATGTCTATATCTATCTATCTATCTATCTATCTATTAGAGAGAGAGAGAGAGAGAGACAGAGTAAAGTTCATGTTGTTGATTTGACGTTATGACATGTAGCATGAAAAAAATGGAAGTTAGAAGTGAAACTAGGGCAGTGGTGCTAACTTCCATTTTCTTTTTCATTTCTTTCTTGTGTGTAAGTGAAAACAATGAGGTTCCATAGCATTAATTCAGAGGCCAGAGTTATTTTTGGATAGCTTGTTTAATGATCATGAAAGTTTTATTTTTGCCACAGCACTCTAGATTTAATTTAGTGGGCTATTGATTGTGTACTGCCTAATGAAAGGCACTTGTGGGTATTTCTTACATGTTTGTCATTGCCAAAGCTTTTTCCCAGAAGTTAGGTCAAAGTTGCCTGGCTACATTCCAGTGGTGCTTGTCTAAACAGTATCCTTTTATCCAGCATAAAGTAATGTAAGCAGTATCTTTTCTCATTTAAGGCTAATAAAATTAAAGATTTAAGCTTCTTTGTCTTCAAGGAGAATTATTAATTCTTCAGTTTACATAGTGTGTTAAATGAATCGTTCTACTTTATCCATGTATAGTCACATGCTCCTTTGTGTTTGTTACTTATACAGGGAATCAAGTACCACATACAGATTAAACTAAAACAATACTTAGAGCTGCCCCACTGAGATTTGACTGCAGTTCATATTGCTGTTGCTCACTTGAAAGGAAAGGCAATATTTTTCAAGCTCATTAGCATCGTAAACGCTTAGTCTTTCTCAGGTACAATAGTCTGATCGATATTGTGCATTTTAACACAGTAAACAGAAGCATATTAAATATAACCCCCCGTGTGCATTATTATTAAATGTTCAAGAGCATTGTTACAATATACTTTAAACAATAACACTGCTATATAAAGTATTAGAGTGCTTGGTGGTGCTGTCTGACATTTCTGGGAATTTAGGTTTTATTCTGGTCTTGGAAGCTGTCCATATGGCACTTGCATGGTATTTGGGTACCAACATGGATTTTCTCCTATATCCACAATTCCACAATGAAACTGCTTAGACTGACTGATTAATTTAAATAGTCCTTAGAAGGTCATGTCTAAGAGATCAGAACTTTCTGATTAACAAGTCTTATTCCTGGTGTATCCCGCCTTTCACCCAATATTTCTGGGTCAGTTCCACTGCTATCCTAAATTGAATTAAGAAGTTAGTGGACATGACCGGGCACTGTTAAAGCTCATAATATTTGCACCCTGCTCTATGTAAAGTACAATAAGAAGTGGTCATCGTGGTTATTATTTTTCCATAAATACTTTCTATGGATCCTGCAGTGTCCATCCTTTATTGACTAGGATATAACCTCTTTTTAGGGGCGACTCAAAGTGGAATTCATACTATTAAGGGAAATTTGGCCAGGGCATTGAGGGACTTCCACTACTCTTTTCAATAGGTGCCATGGAACCTTTTATATCCACCTGAACTACCACCACCTCAAGCGAATGGGAGCTTGATTAAATGACTTGTCTGAAGGCTAACACCTTCAGAAGGGTAGTACCTTCTTATGCTACACTGTTAGTAATTAACTGACCTGGTGGAAGAATAGAACCCACAGCCTTCTGTGTGCTACCTGTTGCATCACCAACACTACCACAGAACACTTGACTCTAAATATTCTCCAACTAGTCCCTGAATTTTTCAGGTTTTCTTACAATGTCACTGTCCACAATGCTTGTCCATAGTGTCGCTAGGCAATATATATAAGGGGTGTAACATTGTCCCAATTGTTATCTGAACTTAGCTTTCTCAAGACATCCTCAGATGAACAAACAAGATAGAGACACTAAAAACTAAGGACTTTCCCAATAAAAATTAAAATACACAATTGGCATAACCTTCAGCATTGAGAATAAGAACTGAAATAGATAAATGGTAACTAGGAAAAAAGGCAGTGTATTCATCGATAAGACAAAAGGGACAAGATACAAGAAATACACACAGTCTCACACACACACACACACACACACACACACACACACACACACATATATATATATATATATATATATATATATATATATATATATATATATATATATAAATATATGTATATATGTAATATTAAGTGGTAAGGGACCTGGGATCACAAGTTGACTGTGACTTTAACTTTGACCACCATGTGTCTACTGTAGTAAGGAAAGTTTTCTACATAGCACACTTAATTAGTAAATTCATCACCCTGAGAGCAAAAGAAGTTATAACCCCTATACTTGGCACTTAGCCAGCAATAATTAAGTATAATGCCCCATTTGGCATATGCAGCAATTAGAGAGACCTCAGAGATTTCTAACAAAAGACGATTAAGGTGCTCCAGTATGTGCCTTACACAGACCGACTAAAGTCCCTGTCACTATTCTCTGTTTTGTATATACTTCTTAGGGGAGACTTAAACTTGGCCTAATGAGCAATCCTAGACCCAAACCTAATGAACTTGCTGCATACCCATAAATCAAAAGGAACCAGGGCTACCCATTCCAGGGACCTAAATATGGCCTATCCCTTAAACAGGACATGCTGAAGGAACAGATTTATCTCCCAGCGACTGCCACATCTTTGAAACAGGCTACCAATTCATGTGAAACAGAACACCTCTATGACACTGTTCAAGAGGAACCTGGATGAGTGGATGGGGTATCATAAATTCTTACCAGGGATAGAGCCCACAACCCTCATGGACATGGACAATCATCACTAAATGCAGTCTTGGGTATTATAGGTTCATAGGTTCATAGGTTCATACTAGGCTATCTATGGGAGCTTGATTAAATGACTCGTCTGAAGGCTAACACCTTCAGAAGGGTAGTACCTTCTTATGCTACATTGTTAGTAATTAACCCATTTTAAATGAATTTTGCTATGCCCTTTTTCGAGGTTAGTATACTGTGCCTCTGTCTAACAGTGACACAGAAGTGATACCGGGGGTAAATTTACGATCTCCCATCCACTCATCAAGATTCCTCTTGAAGAGAGTCAATGAGGGGTTCTGCCTAACCTGGACTGGGATTTTATTCCAGAGTGAAGGGAGCCTCTGGGTTATGAATCTGTCCCTCCAGCATGTCCTATTTATTTCAGTGCTGAGGTTCAAGTCTCTGGAGCGTGTAGCTCGATGGGATTTGGATTTTCTGAGGTGCAGCATGTCCATTAATTCCGGGTTGGACATGGCTTTATACATCAGGCACAGATCGCCTCTGAACAGGCGGTATGCCACTGAGTAGAGCTGGAGTTTCTTTAACCGGGCAGCATATGGCATCTGTTTGAGCCCTTTGATCCTCTTGGTGAGGTACTTTTGGGGTCTTTCCAGTTGCTGCAGGTGTCTGGTAAGGTACATCCCAAAAGGGACATTGTACTCAATTATGGGCCTGATGAGGGATGAGTAAAGAGGCACGATGACCTCCCCTGATCTAGATGTGAATCCCTTCATGATTATGTGGGCTATATAAAATGTTTTTCTAACCACTTTGGCCACATGGTTGTCGAATGAGAGATTGCTATCAACTTGGGTCCCCAGGTCCCTAATTACTTCTTCCGATTAATGGATTACCACCTATGTGGTCATTTGTGGGCACTTTGTTTTGCCAAAGGGGATGACTATACACTTTTGGCGTTTAGCTTGAGGCCATGGCTCTGGCACCA
>NC_056732.1:432959771-432988237 GCF_019279795.1 Protopterus annectens | reverse complement strand
CTTTGAATCAAAGTCAAGTGGCCAGTGGCAGATTTTATGAATTACAAAACTCTCTTTGAAAAGGTATTTAAAGAATATTGAAATCTGAGAGGTGACAGTTGGGTTTCATTCAAACAATCAACTACAGCATTCATTCAAAACTCTGTAATATTTGGATGTTTTTCCTCTCTGAGTGCTGTTTAGATTTACTTGCTCTTTCACTAAGTGGTCAGTTGAAATATCAGTATAAGGGTCATCATCATCATCACCATCACCATTATTCTCATAGCTGTCCACTGTACCTGAGAAGCATGTGACACATACCCTCTTGATTTTGGTGGTATTATCATTGATGATGTGACAAATGCCCTCTTCATTTTGGTGGTATTATCACTGATGATGTGACAAATGCCCACTTCATGTTGGTTTTATTGTCATTGATGATGTGACAAATGCCCTCTTCATGTTAGTGGTATTATCATTGATGATGTGACAAATAGCCTCTTCATGTTGGTGGTATTATCATTGATGATGTGACAAATACCCTCTTCATTTTGGTGGTATTATCATTGATGATGTGACAAATGCCCTCTTCATGTTGGTGGTATTGTCACTGATGATGTGACAAATGACCTCTTCATGTTGGTGGTATTGTCATTGATGATGTGACAAATGCCATCTTCATGTTGGTGGTATTGTCATTGATGATGTGAGAAATGCCCTCTTCATGTTGGTGGTATTGTCCTTAAATGTAAACCCATATGTCACAAGATGGGTTGCAAACTGGCTCAAGGACAGAACCCACAGGGTTAGAGTTGCTGGTGCCATGTCAGACTCCAAGCCGGTCACAAGCGGTGTTCCACAGGGCTCAGTCCTGGGCCCCCTCTTGTTCGGCATCTACTTTTCAGAAGTGCAGGCAAACATAGGAGGATTGTGGCTGACAAAGTTTGCAGATGACTGCAAACTAGGCGCCATAGTTGAAAATCCATCAGACACAGATATCCTTCAGAGAGGTCTCATAGAAACGGATAACTGGTGCCAGAGCCATGGCCTTAAGCTAAACGCCAAAAAATGTATAGTCATACCCTTTGGTTAAAAACAATGTAACCCCAAGTTACCACATAGGTGGCAATCCATTAAGCACAGAAGAGGTTATCAGGACCTGGGGACCCAAGTTGATAGTAACCTTTCTTTTGACACTCACATTGCCAAAGTGGTTAGGAGGACCTTCTACATTGCCCACCTGATTATGAAGGGATTCACTTCCAGATCAAGGGAGGTCATTGTTCGCCTGTACTCTTCATATCAGACCAATGATTGAGTACAATGCCCCATTCGGAATGCATCTTACCCGACACCTGCAGCAATTGGAAAGACCCCAAAAGTTCCTCACCAAAAGGATTAAGGGGCTCAAAAATATGCCATATGCTGTCCGACTGAAGAAACTCCAGCTCTATTCAGTCTGCTCAGAGGTGACCTGTGCCTGACATACAAGGCCATGTCCAACCCGGAATTAATGGACATGCTCCACCTCAAAAAATCCAAATCCACCAGAGCCACAAGAGCAAGAGACTTAAACCTCAACACGGATATAAATAGGACGTGCTGGAGGGACAGATTAATCACCCAGAGACTCCCTATGCTGTGGAACAGAATCCCGGTCCATGTGAGACAGAGAACCTCGCTGGCTCTGTTCAAGAGGAATCTTGACCAGTGGATGGGAGATCATAGGTTTACCCCGAGGATCATCTCTGTATCACTGCTGGACAGAGGCACGGCAAACTAATGGGTATAGTATTCTTCAACCTAAGGGGTGGTGAAAGCCACACAACTCTGGCTAGGCTTATAAATGCCCTAGGGCAGATAGCCTAGTATGAACCTATGAACCTATGAACCTATGATGATGTGACAAATGCCCTCTTCATGTTGGTGGTATTATCATTGATGATGTGACAAATGCCCACTTCATGTTGGTGGTATTGTCATTGATGATGTGACAAATGCCCTCTACATGCTAGTGGTATTATTATTGATGATGTGACAAATACCCTCTTCATTTTGGTGGTATTATCATTGATGATGTGACAAATGCCCTCTTCATGTTGGTGGTATTGTCACTGATGATGTGACAAATGCCCTCTTCATGTTGGTGGTATTATCATTGATGATGTGACAAATGCCCTCTTCATGTTGGTGGTATTATCATTGATGATGTGACAAATACCCTCTTCATTTTGGTGGTGTTATCATTGATGATGTGACTCTATTCTCTGGATTTGGAAATGATCACATACTTGTTCTAGTGATTTAAAATTATTTCTTTATTATGTGATCCATTGATCTACAAGAAGTGAGATTTCACATGAATATCTTCTGCTTTAACATCCATGCAATGAACTGTAATCTCAAGACAGCCTCTCATCTCCTACCTGACAAGAGGTCTGCTGTGACTGACAGATCTTCTGCATTTGACAACATCACTTTAAATTATATGTTTCCTTTCACCACCAAGTTGTCAAACTTTGCATTGACTATTCTTCATTTCACTTGAGAGTAATTTTATTACCACTAATAAGGAATGATGGCAGTACTTGTTTTTAATTGTTAGAAAGTGACATGTTATGATTTATAATCAAATCTGATAACTTTAATCATTTCACTCAAAAAATATTTAGCTGTTTTGATTTACTTTCACAAGTAAGAGGTTACTTGACTATGCAATAGCAAATTGATATTGGGTGCAGGTTTATGTTAAATAATAAAAATAAATATTTTCATGTATAATGAGAGCCAGTTAACAGAAATGAAGAACAGTACTGAAATTAACAAATTAGTTATATCATAAAATCATAGATGATTACTAGGCTATTGACCTGGAGGTCATTTTAAACCTAGCCATTTCATCCCATTATAATACCATAGAAATGCTAGTCAATACCCAAGATTGCATTTAGTGATGACTGCCCTTGTCTAGGAGGGTTTTGAGCTCTATCCCCAGAAAGAATTTACAGTACCCCATGCACTCGTCCAGATTCCTCTTGAATAGTGTCACTGAGGTGCTCTGTTTTACATAAATTGGTAGCCTGTTCCAAATACGTGGCAGTTGCTGGGAGATAGATCTGTCCCTCCAGCATGTCTTATTTCAGTCGCAGGCCATATTTAGGTTCCCGGAATGGGTAGCCCTAGTCCTGTTTGATTTACAGATATGTAGCAAGTTCATTAGGTTTGGGTCTTGGATTGCTCTGTAAGCCAGGCATAAGTCTCCCCTAAGAAGTCTATAAGATACAGAGTATAGTGAAAGGGACTTCAGTTGGCCTGTGTAAGGCACATGCTGTAACCCCTTGATCTTTTTTGTTAGAAACCTCTGAAGTCTCTCTAATTGCTGCGTGTGCTTATTATGGTACATGCCAAACAGGGCATTATATTCAATTATGGGATGGATAACTGCCAAGTATAGGGGGATTCTAACTTCTTTTGTTCTCAAGTAGATGCCTTTACTAATCAAGTGCACTACATAGAAAGCGTTCCTTACTACAGTAGACACATGGTGGTCAAAGTTAAGGTTGCAGTCAACGTGTGATCCCAGGTCCTTTACCACTTCATGGGTACTTAGGGTATTGTTGTTGATTTGATAGTGTGAGGGGACATTGTTTGACTGAAGGGAAGGATTTATTTTTATTTATTTATTTTTACATTTGTTGACTGGGCTAGTCTAGCTGGATACAGGTCCATTTTCAGTAGAGGCCCGGGGAGAAAAGCTCCAAGAAACATACAAAATTAATATAAAAGTCATAACAGATCAAACTAAAAAAAACAGCCATTGTTACATAAAAACATTAGTTTTTAAAAAGTACAAAATACAATACTCATAGTGAGCATAACATGAGCAGTAAGCAACAAAGGGTAATGTACAAGAGAGGGTACAATATACATATATACATACATTTTATTTGCAATAACATGGTATATTGATTCTTTAAGGGTAAGATTATAAAGATGTAGAGTGATAATTAGTGTAAAGGAAAAAAGTTAGTCGGGGTTAGTACAGGAGCATAGCCAGTGTTTATTGAGAAATAGTTTTAGATTCCTTTTAAAAAGTGAGAGAGAAGTCTGAGTTGTGAGTTCAGTAGGTAGTAGATTCCATAGTTTTCCAACAGTGTTATAGAACAGGGAGTCACCTGCTGAGTTGTTGGATCTGGAAGTATTGATCAGCAGTTTGTTTGAGGAGCGTAAGTTCTTGAGATTATTGTAAGGTGTAATGAGGCTAGAGAGTATTGGAGTGTTGGTGGGTTGATACAGGATCTTGTGGGCTGTAGCAAGCTAGTGAAATTGGAGCTGGTTAAGAAATTCTAGCCAGTCTAGTTGTTTTAGATTCAGACAGTGATGAGTTCTGAAAGGAGAGCCTGTAGCAAATCTAGCAATATTATTATAGCATGTTGCCAGTTTGTTGAGGTTGTTTTTAGAAAGATTAGTGTATATAGGTAAAGCATAGAGTAGAGTGGAGATTAAGTGAGTTCTGGCTATAGCGGTCTTAGCTACTGGTGTAAGAAAGGGTTTGATTCTTTAAAGAGATCCCAGTTTTTTGTTAACTGATTTTATTGTGCTGTTTATATGAGTATCAAAGTTGAGGTTGTTGCCTATTGTTATTCTTAAGAGTTTAGTGGTTAGGTCAGGAGATATAAGAGTACCATTATTAGATGTGAGTGTGAAATGTATAGGGGTGGACTTTTGGGTTGGTGTGAAGAATAACAGTTTAGTTTTTTTGGGGTTTAGGAGGAGGCAGTGATTAGAGAACCATTGTTCTACAGTATTGAAAGCTTTTTGGGTAAGAGACTGAAGTTCAGTTTGAGAAGTGGCTGAACAGATTATAGTAGAGTCATCTGCATATTGAATGCAGGTGGTATGTGGAATTGCTGACTGAAGGTAATTAATATAAATGGAAAATAGGAGTGGGCCTAATATGGAGCCCTGTGGAACACCAAGGGAAATAGGAAGGTGATTTGATAGTTTATTTTGCCAGAGTACAGCCTGCTGTCGGTGTTCTAGGTAAGATTTGAACCAATTCGTGGCTAGAGGATCGAGTGAAAGGGATTTCAGTAAGTGTAGAAGGAGTTGGTGATTAACCATGTCAAAAGCTTTCGATAAATCAATGAAGACAGCAGAGGAAAGAATATTTTTGTTTCGGTCTTTGTTGATACAGTCTGTGAAGGATAGCAGGGCAGTGGTGGTACTGTGGAAAGGTCTAAATCCATGTTGACAGTTGGCAAGTAAGTTGTTATGGAGAAGGTGGTTAAGTAGTTGCTTATGGATGCACTTTTTCCATTATTTTTGCAAGAGGAGATAGCAGAGCTATAGGACGAAAGTTAAAGAAGTCATTGGAGTTCCCCCTTTATGTAGTGGGATAATATGGGAAATGTTCCAGATAGATGGGATAGTTCCTTCACTTATGGTTCTGTTAACCAGAATGGAAATGGGATAGGCAATGGCTTTAGCTCCTTTTTTCAGGAATTCTGACAGGAGTTGGTCAGCTGAGGGGGTGGTAGGTTATAATTTTTGGAGAAGGGAGCAAATAAAGGAAGTAGCCACTGGTTGTAAATGAAATGATTGGGGTGGGTTTGTAGTAGAAGTATGCAGATTTGAGGTATCAGGAGATAGATGGCTAGCAAGCGCTTGGATGGCATCTGTGAAGAAAGAATTGAAGGCATTAGCAGTATGTGTGGGATTCTCTGGGTTAGAGCCTAGTGGGTTAGGTGTGATAGATTGACCTGGGTATAGAAGTTTGTTAATGCTAGTCCAAAACTGTTGTGGTTTCTTGTGGTAGGTTTGCTGTGATTGGAGGCAAAAGTTATTTTTGTCTAACAGGGTGGCTTTTTTGTATTATTTCTATGTTGCCTAAAGGTTTGGTGATCTGTAGGATTCTTTGTAGTACGCCATTTTGCCCAGGATTTGTTTCTGAGAAGGATTTTTTGCCTAGTATTTTTAGAGAGCCAAGGGGCTGGTTTAGCTTTATTTCTAACAGAGCGGATTGGGGCATGGTGGTCCAGGATGGCTAAGAATGTGGAATTGAAGTATTCTACTGCTTCATTGAGTGGGAGAGATTTTAATGGTGACCAATTACATTGTTTGAGTTCTGTTTGGAAAAGTTCTGGGTTAAATTGCTTTTTGGTGTGTACTCTTCTGAAAGTGTTAGGGAAAGTTAGGTTGGTTTTATGTCTGATAATATAAGTTAGTGAATGGTCACTTAGGTCATCTGGGAGGGTAGCTGCTTTGAAAGTTTGATGAAGGCTATTAGTAAGTATCCAGTCCAAGGTACTTTCTTTGTTGTTGGGTCTATTAGTTCTAGTAGGGGAGTTAATAGTTTGTGAGAAGCCATAAAGGTTAATATGGGTGGTGGGGTGTCTATTACTACAGGACTTCCAGTCAATATTAAAGTCTCCTAGGACTATGGTTTCTTGTGGGAGATTAATAGAAAGCCAGTTAAGGATATTCTCGAGTGTACTGATGTTATTTCCTGGAGGAATATATATACAGATAATATTTATGGCTTTACAAGGTGGGCTAAGATTTACAGTGCTAACTTGTAGCTCTGCTTTATAGAGGATTGCTACCCCTCCTCCCTTTTTGGCTGTGCAGTCTAGTCTATTGATATTGTAACCAGGTGGGGTGACTTTATTATCCTTAACAGTAGGTTTTAGCCAAGTTTCTGATAAACATAGGATGTCAAATAGGTGGACATCTAGGAGGGCATGAAGTTGAGTAATTTTATTGCAAATGCTGCGTATATTGAAATGTGCTATAGACAGTGACTTAGAAGGTTTGGTAGGTGCTACGGTACTAGTTTTATTTGGGTTGCAGTTTGCAGTGGTAAGGGTATAGTTTGGGCCAGGGTTAGGATGAATGTCCCCATCTAGTAAGGAGTGGAGGAGTGTTATGTGTTTAGGGTGGAGAGGCTTACAATAATAGTAAAAATTTTTTTAGTATTTAGGTTGGTATACTTAATGTGTGCTAGTCTATGATATTTGGCTAGTAGGTAGCTGGGTTTGGATATGAAGTTGAGGAAGTTTGGAGTGATAGCTAATGGTGGTGTTGAAGTGTGTTTGGAGGGGAAGAGAAGGGTAGAGTATAGTGGTTGTTCATAGGAGGTTAAGAGATAGGCAGTGGTTAGAGGAGGTAAGAGAGAGACCAAGATTAATAGTTGTAATTGGTATGGGATGATTGATATATATATTATATTGGTTTGAGAAGTGGTAGAAGAATGGGAGGTAGGGTTTTGTAAGCAGGTTAGGAGATATATCAATAGGTGGGGTGTTGTAACAAGGAGGGGTGAGAGGTAAGGTAACAGTGGGTGTGTTGTGATAATGGGGGTTGGCAGTGGTAATGATGTGATCTGCTTGATTGGAGTAGATGTAATAGGGGTGTGGCTTACAGAGGAATAAATGTAGGAGCACTGGGGGTGGGTGAGAATTGGTGGCAGGGTAGGGGAGCAGAGTGAGACCACAGGGCGAACGGAGTGGGTAGAGACAAGAGAGTAGACTATCAAGGATGACAATCAGTGAAGTATGAAATTCTGCAGGTAAGTCTGAAAGTAAGAGAATGTAGAAGAAAGCTGAGAGGCTAGCAAGAACAGACTTAGGATGTTAGAGGAGTAGAATGTGATTAAAGATACCTTAGGACAAAGGAGAGATGGTAAAACAGTAAGTCAGAAGAAAACTGGCAACAGAGTTAGGGAGGTATGGTTAAGAATAGGTGAAGAAATTAATATACAGAAAGCTTATATTGAGGCGCCACCTAGTGGCCAGTTACTTTATTGCAGCAAATAGGTCTCCTAAAGGGGATGTCAGGCTAAGGGAGAGGGGGGAGATAAACTAGTTACAGATAAAGAGTGTATAAGCTGGAAGTAAGGGTTATTTAAAATGCTAAATGGGGGGGTTGGCTGCTGGCTAACCTGACTGGGAAGCTTGCCTAACCTAGCAGTATCTATAAAACAGTTATTATTATTACAATTTTCTAGTAGCTATAACAACACATACTTTCACTGTGTTTTATCAAGGAAAGGTCTCTCAGGGAGCTGGTAGGTTAATTCTTAATTTTGGACTATTTTTCTTGGGTGTCCAGCAGGGTACATTCAGGTGGTCTAGTGCAGGGACGTACAGGAACACAAGGCTGGTACATGTAGAAACAGAGAAAAAGATAGTGAGGCAAACAATACATGAGCTAGAGAGCAAGCAAAGAGATGATGCTTTTCTTTGCATTCAGTCTGAGGCCATAACTAATACACCAGTTGTTAGGCTGCATGAGACCCTCCTGAAGTATATGAATATCATTTGGGGATTCAGTGATTGCACCTAGTTTGCAGTTGTCTGCAAACTTGGTCAGCCACAACCCTTTAGTTCTGGCCTGAACTTCTGCAAAGTATATACCAAATAGTGAGGGGGGGTCAGAACTGACCCTTGTGGCACCCCACTGGTAAAAGGTCTGCTGGTTGATGTGGAGTCACACACTTTGATAGTGTGTGTCCAGTTTGTGAGCCAGTTGGCAACTCATCTTACAACAAAGGGGTTTACATTCAGTTTGCTAAGTTTATTGGTATTGCCTGAATGTGGGATTGTGTTGAAAGCCTTTGCTAGGTCGAGGTATGCTATGTGCACAGATTTGCCCTTGTCAATGGCCTTGGTCACATTTTCAAAAAAATCCACCAGATTTAACAGGCAGGACCTGCCCTTCACAAAGCTGAATTGGGTAAGATCCAGTGTTTGGAGGTCACCTATGCCTTTATTTATGAGGTCCACAATGACATGCTCCATGGTCTTACAGATGAGGCTGGTCAGGCTTATAGGTTCATAGGTTCATAGGTAGATACTAGGCTATCTGTCCGAAGGCATTTATAAGCCTATCCAAAATGTGTTCGCTTTCACCGCCCCCTTAGATTAGTTCCCTGTGCCTCTGTCCAGCAGAGCCACTGAAGTGATCCCCGGGATAAACTTTCTGTTTCCCATCCACTCGTCAAGGTTTCTCTTGAAGAGTGTTAGCAAAGAGCTCTGCCTAATGTAGATTGGAATCTTGTTTCAAAGCATGCAAAGTCTCTGGGACAGGAAACTATCCCTCCAGCATGTCCTATTTATTGTTGTGGTGAGGTTTAAATCCCTAGAGCATATGGCTCAAGGGGATGAGTTTTTTTTTAGGTGGAGCATGTCCATCAATTCTGGGCTGGACATGGCCTTGTATGTCAGGCAGAGATCACCTCTGAGTAGGCGGTATGCAACTGAGTACAGCTGGAGTTTCTTCAGTCGAGCTGCATAGGGCATCTGTTTGAGGCCAGTGATCCTCTTGGTGAGGTACTTCTGTGGTCTTTCCAGCTGTTGCAGGTGTCTTGTAAGGTACATCCCAAATAGGGTGTTGTACTCCATGATGGGTCTGATGAGTGATGAGTAGAGGGGCACAATGACCTCTTTTGATCTGGATGCAAACCCTTTTGTGATTAGGTGGGCCACATAGAAGGATTTTCTAACCACTTTGGCAATGTGATTATCAAAGGAGAAATTACTATCTTCTTGGGTCCCCAGATCCCTTATTATGTTTTCGTATTTAGGGGGCTACCACCTATGTGGTAGTTTTTGTGTACTTTGTTTTTTCCAAAGGGGATGACTATGCACTTTTTAGCATTTAGCTTGAGGCCATGATTTTGACACCAGGTATCCGTCTCAGTGAGACCCTTTTGGAGGATGCCTGTGTCAGCTGGAGAGTCAATTATAGCCCCTAGTTTGCAGTCATCTGCAAACTTGGTCAGCCATAGTCCTCCTGTGCTCGCCTGTACCTTTGAGAAGTATATGCTGAATAGGAGGGGTCCTAGGACTGAGCCCTGGGGAACGTCACTTGTAACCAGTTTAGAGTCAGACCTAGCTCCCACAACTCTCACCATGTGAGTTCTGTCCATGAGCCATTTGGCAACCCATCTTGTGACATAGGGGTTTATGCTCAGGCTGGTGAGCTTGTCTATAATACCAGAATGGAGAATGGTGTTGAAGGCCTTTGCGAGGTCTAGGTATGCTGTGTGTATCATCTTTCCTTCATCTATAGCCTTGGTAACTGTCTCAAAGAAGTCCACCAGGTTTAGGAGGCATGATCTGCCCTTAACAAAGCCAACCTGGGTAGGGTCTAGTGTTTGGAGGTTCCCAATGTCTCTGTTAATGAATTCCATGATGATGTGCTCCATAGCCTTGCAGACCAAGCTAGTCAGGCTTATAGGGTGATAGTTCCCTGAGTCTGTTGTGGCTCCACCTTTGTGGAGTGGAATAACTGTTGCTGTGCACCACTCTATGGGTACGTAGCCTGTGGAGAGGCTGAGTTTGAACAGTGTGTTTCGGTGAGGAGTTAGTTCATCTTTGAGCTCATGTGAGATGCAGCCTGGGACACCGTCCGGTCCCATTGATGCTGTGTTTTTGGCTTTGGAGAGGGCTGTTTTAACCTGAGTGTCTGTGATTTCAGGGGCTCTACATTCTTCTGGTATGGTTATGGACCCTTTTGCGGGTGAGAAGGGGGTGAAGTTTGCACTGAACCTGTCTGCCAGGATGTTGGCAATATCAGTTGGTACAGTGTATTTTGTGCCATTCTGCATTAACTCTGAGCAGATCTGAGTATTGCCACTTAGATTCTTGACATAGCTAAAGAATGCCCTTGTGGCTATCTTTGGAGTCCTTGGCAATTTTTCTTTCGAAGCTCGCCTTGGAAAATTTATGAGGGATTGTAGTTTCTTGCTGATGCTGATCAGGGATGTCTCCCTTCTTTGGATTTTACTCTTTTTTTCTGTACTAGTTTCCTCCTTCTATTGTATAGCTTGTTTATGGCAGGGGTCCACCAAACTGGTTTCCTTTTCTTGGAGGAGTGATGATCCATGCATTCTTGTAGGTGCCCATAGAATGCATTAGTAAAGGATTTTGCAGCTTGGACAGCATTATCCTTTATCAGGGGGGCTTTGAAACTTTCAACCTTGGTCTTAAGTAATGTGAAGTTTGCTTTTGAAAAGTTTTTCATGGTGGTTTCCTTGTCCGGGGGTGGGGGCGAAATGTGGATATCCAAAGTAATTTGTTTATGGTCAGATCTAACCAGTGAGAGGTTGACCCTCCGGTGTGGAACACCAGTCACCCATGTTGGTGATGACCAGTTCCAATACGTTGTCACCTCTGGTGGGAGTGTTGACCATTTGATCCAGGGTATTTGAGTTTATAAATTCTAGGAAGTGTTGGGCAAGGGAGTTAGTAATTGAGTAGTTCTCTCGGTTAATGTTTGGGTAGTTGAAATCACCCAATATTAGGGTGTTTGGTAGGACCTTTATGTTTCCCAGTGTTTCCAGAAATGTGGAATGGGGGTCCTGGGACATGGAGGGTGATCTGCAGCAAGCTACAATTTGAATTGCAGTTTTGCCCATTGTTAGTTGCACATGGGTGATCTCTGAAGCATCGTGTTGTGCCACTAACCTGGAGGTGTGTGTATCCTTGATGAATATAGATAATCCCCCACCTTTTGTATTTCGGTCTGGGTTCTGTGGCTGAAATGTATGGTATGAGTTATAGCCTGGTAGTGCTAGGGTGCTCTCTGGAGCCTTAAGCCAGGTTTCTGTTACTGCACATATATCGATTTTCTCCATACTGAGGAGTGCCTCAAGTGCATGCATTTTGAGGTTTAGATTTCTGGCATCGAGTAGCATTACCCTCAGATTTTTGTTACTTGTGCTATTTATGGTGGTGGGTTTGTCTTTTGAGCCTTGCCTAAAAAAGGCACTATGGGGGTGGTAAGAGCCTTGGCCAGTATTCAAAAGCCTAAAGGTGACAGGTGCAAGCCATCTCTAGTGAAGCAGTGTGGTTTGTCGAGCATGTCATCCCAGGTGGACAGACACTGGATTCCCTTTGAATGACACCAGAAACTTAGCCAATTGTTGAAATTTATATTTTTTTCTTTATACTATCATTCTTGGTGAGGGAAGGATACTACTCAGGGTCAAGGTCATACTGGCCTGGGCTACGTGATCAGAGAGCTCTTCCATGTCTCTTTTCATGTAGTCAAGGGAGGTACGGCTCAGGTCATTCACACCAACATGGACAATGACAGAGTCATATTTGTACTTGTTCTGGAGTTACCTGAGTGCTTGTGTTATGTGGCAGATCCTGGCACCCGACAGGCAGCTAACAGTAACCTTCTCCTTATTCAGCCTAGTGAGTGGGACGTCAGTGTGCCTGACTATAGAGTCACCTATTACTAGTATGTTGGGTATGTTATTTTGCCTTAAGGGCTGTGATTGTGTGGCACACTGGTTTTGTGAAGTATGTGTTTCATGGTTTGTGTTGAGGGTGGAGGTTGCTTGGATGCCTGCTTTGGAGGTCTCTGTTGCTTTTTCAGATTTTTATTTAGAGCCTCCGAGTATGTTTTTGTGTATCTATGTGTGTTTTTTGCCAGTGCTGGTTTAATGGGTCTATGTGAGACTGGTGGTGTGATGCCAGTATTTCCCTTCTCCTCTTGACTGTCAGCTCTAGTCTTGGGTTAAGAGAGCTTAGCCTCCAGTTTGGCTGTATAAATGCATCTCTCGCATGTATTAGTGTTTGGTGGTAGGAGGAGAGGGTTGTCTGTGTACATGAGGCGGTTGTAACGTTGCCTCAAAATGCCCAGATTAACTAGTTGGACTGGAGACTACACCTGAAACTACCCTTTGGACATGCCTGGATAGGTACAGTGAACTGTTTTACTGAATAGCTGGTAAGGTCGAATAGAGAGGCTTGTCCTTCTGTACAGTATGGGTGGGGGTCTAGTGCTAGGGTTTATAAGTGCTTGCTATGAGTTTTGAGCAAGTGCTGGGCTGAGAAATTAATGGCTTGAGTGCTTAAGTTGAAAGTTTGTCTAGTTCTAAGGGAAAAATTGAAGAGGAGACTTTGTGGAGCCGGGAATAGTTATACCTTAGCTAACTGGCGCTGCCCGGTGCACAAAACCGGGCAAATGTGTTTTTTATAGCATTGAAATGAAAGAGCTAGAAATTAGCCTAAAATGGCCAATAAACTACTAATTTCTGGGCAGAAACCACTCCTCCAAGGACAGAGAGGCTGCTCAAAGCTCCCCTCTCTCACAGGTGAACAGAGAAACTTCCTTCTATCCAAGTAAGGTATGGGCAAACACAGAGATTTGTAACACAGCACTAAATTCAGCACTAACCTGAAAACTGGACTATACTAGCTTAGAAAGGTGGGAAACAAGTATATATATTTTTTTCAGAAAATAAAGCAGATACAATAAAAAAAAAACTTTAAAAGCACAGAAAAGGATGCTTATTGTTATATATCTCAGTTCAGAGTTGTAGTTAATGCCCCTAATAATAAAGTAGGAAGAAACACAAATACAGTGAAAGCAGATGAATAAAGTGCAATTATATATATATATATATATATATATATATATATATATATATATATATATATTTATTTATTTATATATAACAATAGAAAACGAACAAACTGATTTAAACAAGTTACTCAACCAGAAAAAAGCTCAAAACTGAGCCCTGTTCCAGCAGTCTTCAATCAGAGAAGTTCTAACTGCACACTCCCGCTACTAGGGTGCAGGGGAACCTTTTCCAAAAAAAAGATGGCCTGGATCAGAGCTCAAGTTATACAAAGCTAGATTCAGCAGGCCTGAATATAGTCCTATGCTACAGCAACAAGGTGCACCAATTTCAGAAAGAAACTGTTTAAATAAGCAGGCACAATAAGCCTGAGACCAGAAATTCCCAGATCACAAGGGCAGAATCCAGCCTCTCCTGCCATAAGAGAGCAAACTACAAACCTTCTTAATGTAGAATAACTGGTCTGAAGCCCAAGTGCTTAAACCAGAACTAATACACTTTTAGAATAGCAAACACTGAGCCTTCACTCAGCAATTCCCAGCTTAGAAGGATGTAAGCTACCTGTCCTGCCACAACAGTGCAGACCACAAACCTTCTTAATGTAAAACAACTGGTATGAAGCCCAAGTGCTTAAACCAAAAGATTTAGAATAACAGTTACACTTTAATCAGGCTACTACCAAGCAGTAATAAATGCAGCGGAATAAATAAAATGGAGTACTTTTAAGAAGAGGCAAAAGCAAAATAAAGTAGGAGGAAACACAAAGACAGTAAAAGCAGATGAATAAAGTGCAATTTTTTTTTGTTAGTAAAGTGCAAGGAGAGAGGAAGGAAGAACCTAAGTGGGTTGGCCTTCTCAAATCTTCTCTCTGTATTAAGTAGAGTGAATGCTAGACTCAGAATATGATCTCACTGTATTCGGTTAAGTGAGCAAATGAGATGGACTCAGGAGGAGTGGTCAAATACAGACTTACAGGAGGGGCAGGCAATTCCAGAGCCACTAACACTAACACCAAAACAAGAACAGGGAAGGTGGGTGGGAACAAACTGCAGAGAGAGACACAGCACACACACTATTCAGTGAAACACACAATTAGGTACAGAAAAATGAAAAACAGTACTTTTAAAACTGCAAGTTTGTACTTAACTTCAGCTTCTAATGCAGGGGACTATAGCCAAGCAAGTCTCTCAGAAATGGGCCTATACTTCCCTGGGTCTGTTGCTAGGCCACCTTTGTAGAGGGCATTAGCTGTTGTTGTCCTCCATTCCATAGGAACAAATTCTGTGGTTAGGCTATGACTGAAAAGAGTACTTAGTGGTGATGCTAGTTCATGTTTTAGCCTGTTTAGAAGACATCCTGGAATGTCATCCAGTCCCATAGAGGCTGTGTTTTTTGCCTTGGACAAGGCTTTGAGGACCTGCTCTTCAGATATGTAGGGTGGGGGCATTTGGTTAAAGGTTTGTTGTAAATTAGGAGGGGATAAGAGAGTGAAATTTTCACCAAACCTATCCACTAGTATGTTTGCTGTCTCTGTGGGTTAGTGTGTGTGATACCATTGGCTACTAGTTCTGCACATGTTTGGGTCCTACCCTTTATTTACATATGTAGCTGTAAAAGACCTTATGGTTATCCTTGACTGTACTTGCTAAGTTTCTCTTAAAGAAGCCCTTGGAGGATTTGACAAGTTGTGTTATTTGCCTGTTGAGGCTGAGGAGCATGCTTTTCCATTGTTAGGGCCTTGCTTCTGTTTTCTTGGATAGCAACTTTTTGCATTTATTGTAGAGTTTGTTGATGCTGGATGTACACCATGGCAGCTTGTTTTTATATGGGGCTCTGACTTTGATTCTTTCTGGTATGGCTGAGTTTATACACCTATGCAAGTGGTTGTACAAGGCTTAAGTGTAAGCTTCGGTGTAGTTACCACTTCCAGCTTGGGGTGGGGCTTGGAATGCATTTATACCTTCACATACGAGGGTATAGTTTGCCTTGATGAAGTTTTTTAGTCTGGTTTCACCTTTTGTGTTCATCACATACTGTTTTGATGAGATGGGAACAACTGACCTGTTTTTCCTGACTGCCATCTTCCATAAAGAAAACTGCATTTATTTTTAGATTATGAGCTAAAACAGATGGTACAAGCCAGTTAGGCAGGAGCAAATGAGTCATTTAAGGTTAGCATTAGTCAGGTTTTGATGAAGAGGCTAAGAGTAGGGAGGATATGCTATTTTTTATGAGGAGTGCTTCTTCTCCTGGTTGTTTACCTAATATAAGACTTTGGTAGACAGAGTATGTATAGGTTATATAAGTTGTTATAGTGGTTATTATAGACAAGTTTCTGCATTGTCTATTATGCCAGGGGTGTAGGTACTGATCAAAGCTTTTAGGTGGTGAATTTACTGATGTTGCTTGTGGTGCTGAGGTAAATGATTCTTTACCTGTTCTGAGTTAAAGCGCTGCTGATTTGTTGAACATTAGGATCAGTATAGCCCACTGTAAGTAATATTCTAGCTGTAAATATTAGAGTAATTGGCAAACTGAGATAATGTGCTCATGTGCATATTTTATATACAGCTATTTTAGGTTTAGATGGTGTGATGGCCATGCTATAGATGGTCTGTGACATCACCTATAAAATTATATGCAATGATTGTTTTTCAAGGTTAATGATAAGGAGATATTGAGGTCATTGTATTATGTGAAGGTTGCTTGAAATATTTATGCTATTTGGAATGTGGAGTTTTTATGAGGTAAAAAAATACTGGTATCATTAATTTTAAGGTTATTCATGATCCTTGTTTTCACAAGACTAATGAACACAACAATCATATTATTTTTCTTTTAGTCTATAAGTTGTATGGTGGAGTTGATGACATTTTTGTAGGTTAATGAATGGATTATGACATTGTAGTTGGTAGCAGAAATAAGTTAATGATGGCTGGAAGGGCCAGAATGAGGTTCTGTCCAAATGGGAGCAAATTATGAGCCCCATATTTTTAATGGACACATCAGTTTGTTAGTTATAGATGGCTTTCCTTCATTTCTAGCTTACTGAGCTTATGTAGTGTTCCATGCATCTACAACCAGAGGTTGTTAAGGCAGTATAATGTAATCAAAATTACACTGTCTTTGTGCAGGAATATAATCAGACTGCACCTATGAGACACTGAATCCACATTTAAACAGAAAGAGAACACCAGTGTCCACATATTTTGTTTTACTATCATCACAAAACCTTCTTTAGCTATGTCAAAAATGTAAGTTGCAACTCACATATATGCAAAATAGCACAAAATATACTGAACCTAGTGCAAACTTCACTTCCCTCTCACCTTCAAAAGGGCCCACAATACTGGAAAAGTGTAGTGTCCCAGAAATCACAGAATTACAGGTGAAAACAGCCCTTTCAAAAGCCAAAAACACAGCATCAATGGGGCCAGATGGTGTCCCAGGCTGCGTCTTGCACGAACTACAGAACGAACTAACCCCCCACCTAAACATGCTGTTCAACCTCAGCCTCTCCACAGGCTACATGCCCATAGAATGGCGCACATCAATGGTTATTCCGCTCCACAAAGGAGGAGCCACAACTGTCCCTGGTAACTATCACCCCATAAGCCTGACTAGCCTGGTCTGCAAGGCTATGGAGCGCATCATCATGGAACTCATTAACACAGACATTGGGAACCTCCAAACACTTGACCCGACGCAGTTCGGCTTTGTTAAGGGCAGATCATGCCTACTAAACCTGGTTGACTTCTTTGAGACAGTTACCAAGACCATAGATGAGGGAAAGGTGGTTCACACAGCCTACCTTGATCTCGCCAAGGCATTCAACACCATTCCTCACTCGAGTATCACAGAAAAACTCACCGGCCTGAACATAAACCCCTATGTCACAAGATGGGTTGCCAACTGGCTTACAGACAGAACTCACACGGTAAGAATAGTGGGCTCCAGGTCTGACTCTAAACCAGTCACAAGTGGTGTCCCACAAGGCTCAGTTCTGGGACCCCTACTGTTCGGCATATATTTCTCAGAAGTACAGGCAAACACAGGAGGACTATGGCTAACCAAGTTTGCCAATGACTGCAAACTGGGAGCCATAATTGACTCTGCAGCTGACATGGACATCCTCCAAAAAGGCCTTACTGAGACAGACACCTGGTGTCAAAGTCATGGCCTCAAGCTACCAAAAAATGCATAGTCATCCCGTTTGGGAAAAACAAAACACCCACGAATTACCACATAGGCGGCAGCCCCCTTAATACAGAAGAGGTAATAAGAGATCTGGGGACCCAGGTAGATAGTAATCTCTTCTTTGACAATCATATTGCCAAAGTAGTTAGGAAATCCTTCTATGTGGCCCATCTAATTACTAAGGGGTTCGCATCTAGAAAAAAAGAGGTTATAGTGCCCCTCTACTCGTCACTCATCAGACCCATCATAGAGTACAATGCCCCATTTGGGATGTACCTCACAAGACACTTCCGACAGCTTGAAAAACCACAAAAGCACCTCACCAAGAGGATTACTGGCCTCAGCCTGACTGAAAAAACTCCGGCTGTACTCAGTGGCATATTGCTTACTCAGAGGTGATCTTTGCCTGACTTACAAAGCCATGTCCAACTCAGAATTGATGAACATGCTCCACCTAAAGAAATCCAAGTCACTGCGAGTCATGCACTCTAGTGAGCTAAACCTCACCACAACAATAAATAGAACATGCTGGAGGGATAGATTCCTGTCACAGAGACTCCCCATGCTTTGGAACAAAATTCCTAACTACATTAGGCAGAGCCCCTCACTAACTCTCTTCAAGAGAAGCCTTGACGAGTGGATGGGTAACAGAATGTACACCCCTGGGATCACTTCATTGGATCTGCTTGACAGAGGCTCAGTTAATTAATCAATGGGGCGGCAAAAGCCAACACAGTCTGGCTAGGCTTATAAATGCCCTTGGGCAGATAGCCTGGTACCTACCTATGAACCTATGAACCTATATGCTTACTCATTTGGAAGCTTTGAGGATACTATGCACTAGTAAACTTTTAAAGAAGTGGAGAGGCTCTATGAAATAAAAATCATCTCAGATCACAATAGCTATCACCTGAACCCACAGAAAGCATTGCAGTTTGTATTGATGTCAGTTGCATGACAGGTAGTACACTCACTTTTCATGCAGAAAACTGTGTGTTCTATTCCCACATGTGGTAGATTGATTTCTGGCACTACTGTGTAATATAAGAGATGTGCTGTCATTTGGATGATACTTTAAACCAAAGTTCTACCTGTCTGATTTGGTTGTAGCTTAGGTGGATATAAAGGATCCCACAGCACCTATCAAAAAGAGTAGTGGTCCTTCATTCATACAAATATGTCATTTTCTTCCTTTATATTTAGTTTAACACATTTTCACCCTTAATAGACCCCACTCCTTTTCCATAACCTACAGCTGATTTTTCTCAATGTTGTTGCCAAAATCCATTTTTTATTAAACATAATTTCCTTTATCCTTTCATTCCATATAACTCATATTACATGAAACATTTTTATCTATTCTTTTAGTGTATTCTTTATGTTGATTCTTATAATACTCATTTAATAATATCCATATTTTATATTATCTCTTTTATAACATCAAAGAATTTTTCTTTACATAACTTTTCCAATAACTTCACTACTCTTTCAAATTAAAAAAAAATGTTCTGCAGTTTTTCCTCCCCATAATAAAAACATATTCTTTTACTTCTCTTTTTACTTGGAACGTTTCCTTGCAGTTGTAATTTATCTATTACCAGTCTCCACAAAAATCTTGACATTCTACTTTCTTATTGCACCATTTATTTCTCAGTTTTTATAACTTTAATCTTTTCTTTTGCTAGTTTTATGCATGGTTTAACATAAAAAGTTTGCATCATTATATTATAGTATTATATCATGTTTTTCTCTTTTTTTTGTATTTCATCAAGTTTTATTTTCCACATTAATACTTTTTTCTTGATAACATTTAATCTCTTCAGTTATAAATTATTTTCTCCTTTTTACCATAACACAAAATCTCTCTTATACTTACGTACATTTAAACAATCTTACAACTAAATTAGCATATGTTTCATTTATCCATTTTAATAGTTTATATAAATTTAGTGAAGTAGCATATACCACTGTGATTATTATTACTAAACCTCCTTCTTCTTTATTTAAATAAAAAACTCATCCTTTTTCTGGATTCAGTCTAGAATGCCATATGAATGAAACCAATATCTTGAATACTATTTTTCACATATTGCTGGCAACATAAATAAATACACTTGATAAATATGCTATTTTCCCCATCAATTTAGACTTTGTCAGATAAACCTTTTTTTCTAAATGATAACCTATATATTGAAAGAACATTTTTAACTCTTCTGTTGTTGTATCCCACTGGATTCTTTACATTCTTATTCCCAAATTTTATACCAAACATAGAAATGTCATTCGTTGTAAAATATACTCCACCTATCTTTATCACATCATCTAATCCTTTACTTTTTTCTTTACTTAAGGTCATACCTATTGCTTCTAAACACCCATTTGCACAAAATACCACTTATTTTATCCAAATCTTGTTTTTTTACTGTTACTATAATATCAACCATCTAGGTTAAAACTGGAATTCTTAACCCTCCAGGCATTATATATCCAGCACCTTTCATTTTAAAATTAATTTAACATACTATCGCATTCATAACTAAAGTAAAAAGTATACTACATATTGGACATCCCTGTCTTACCCCTTTCCTCATATGTGTTTCTTTACTTAACCAGCCATTTACTATAACTTTTATTTTACCTACCTATGAGCCTATACACCCCAGGGATCACTTCTGTGTCTCTGCTCGACAGTGGCACAGGAAAATAACTTTCTTGTGTGGCATAAGCTAGGGAACCTTGTTGGCTAGGCTTACATAGGCCCTTGGGCTGATAGCCTAGTACCTACCTATAAACCTATGAACCTATTTATTACTGTTATAGTCGGACATACATAACTTTCTAATTTTCTCAAATATTGCATTCTTTCAATGTAGCCCATAACTTTTGTTGTATCAAACACTTTATAAAGATCACCTATCATAAGTTTAGCTTGTTTTTTTTTCTATTTGTATCATCTAAAATCTTTCTCACTATCATTAATAATTCTTGACAACCCTTGCCTTTATGTTGTATATACTATCTTCCATAACACTTTCCACCTTAGTTTTAAAGCTCTTCTGAATTATTTTCATAAATCTTATAATTAGTGTTATTCAATACTATCAATCTCCAGTTTTTGTCTTCTTTCTTCCAAAGAAATGTAAGTATTCCACTACATAATTCATTAGACATAAATCCTTCATTTAGCCATTCATTCTAATTCTTTAAAAAACATTCTTTTTGCCATTCCCCTATTTTTTTATACATTTCACATTCTAATCCATCTGGTTCTGATGCCCAGTTTATATTCACTTGTCCTAATAATTGGTGTTATTCAATACTATCAGTCTCCAGTTTTTTAATTGTCTTTTGTCTGCTTTCTTCCAAATAAATGTAAGTATCCCAGTACATAATTCTTTAGACATAAATCCTTCCTTTAGCCATTCGTTCTAAATCTTTAAAAAGTATTGTTTTTACCATTCCCCTATTTTTATACATTTCACATTCTAATCCATCTGTTTCTGCTGCCCAGTTTATATTCACTTGTCCTAATACTTTATCTAAGTCATATAAAATGTCTCCTTTTGAAATTCTTTATTTTTCTTCTCTGAAAACTTTTTTACTTCCCATATTATTTTAAAATTCTTCTTTAATCATTTCTTGCATATATTCTCTATTACAATATTCATATTTTCCTGGGTTCTTTCTATTTCTTCTTTTACAGTTTTTATTTATCTCATTACGCTATTATATCCGCTAACTATTCGGTGTAAATATGCCAATACTTCTTCTCTTTTTTCCTTTTAAGAAATATTGTTGCTTAAAAATAACTCTTTATTCTTTTCTTGATTTCTATTAATATAATTATTTTTCTTTAATAAAAATATACTGTATCATTTTTTTATAAATCTCCTAATGCATTTTTACATATTCCCCTATATTTTCTCACATCATACTGCCACTGAAAAAATATATCTTACTTTAAAAAATATCCACCATTCTGACCTTAAAATGCTCTCATAGTAACATGATCTCTTCATAACTGTATTATTCATTTGTTTCCTTCTTCATCCCATGTTTTCTCATTTAACCATTATACTCCTTTGCCTATTTTTATATATTCCTTGTTTTTTATTATCTCTAGTCATATTGCTAGATGATTTGAAAAAAAACACTGGGCAGGATTCACAAAGCCTCCGTGTAAGAGTTACAAGGCTTACACGGAGGCTGCAGTTAAACGGTGTGACGTCAGCATGTCATGCATATGCATGAGGGCATGCTGAATCACACCTAAGGCTAACACGGTCCATGTAAGACAGTAGGGGTTGTGTCCGTAGGGCGAGCCCTGCAAACGGACACGCTCCCAGAAGAGTAAAAGTCCCGAAAGTAAACCACCACGACAGAGTCCATGTAAATGTGAATAAACACAACACAACACATGCCCCCACAGACTATGAACATAAAATGTATACATGAACATCTTATATTTTTTTTATAAGTTGTAAAGATGTTTGCCCGTGAGTGTGCTCGTTTGCGCGGGTGTGCCCATCGCTTAGCCACAGTTAGCAGTCAGTGGAAAAGCATATAAGAACTAAATATGCAAAGTAAGCCAAGAAACAATAGCATGGCGGTAGAGACGATGGCTGAAGAGAAGGCAGTCGTGGTTCAAGCCCCCACAACATCAATTTTTATTTTTAGTGCAATAAGCACGAAACAAGTCCCTGACATATATGTACATATATAAAATTATATTTTCTGTAAAATGTAATGGAAGGGGCCATGTATTTTGAAGAAATGTGAGATTTAAAAAAAAAAAAAAAATGGCAGGTGTGCCTATAGCTGAGCTACAGTCTAACAAGTTGAGGATATCTGCTTGTAGGTGAACAGTGTTTTAACAGGTGTAAAATGAGTGCCCGTAGGTGAGCAGTGTTACAACAGGTGTAAAATGAGTGCCCGTAGGTGAGCAGTGGTTTAATAGGTGTACAATGAGTGCCCGGGGTTGAGCAGTGTTTTAACACACTGAAACTGTGTACCTGTAGCTGTGTTGAGTGTAATATGCATGCTGACAGCCAAACCACGCGTAAACCAACGTGATCCATTTGCACGGAGCTGCGCACTGTGCCAACAAGCTAACCGACGGGCAACATTGAGCAAGCTGTATCAAAACTGCCTTTACACAGACACACCTCCTAGCCTGTGTAGATAGTCATAAAATATAAAAAGCAATGGCCAGGTTCGAACCCAGGATACCATGCACCATAGTCAAAGTACTGAACCACTAAGCCATGACAGTTGCACATAGAAATGCAGTAATAGCATATATATAGGAATGAATAGAAAGAGGAGCATGACAAAGCAGGTTTTGTGAAGCTGGTACAATTCCAAAATGGCCAATCACACATAAGTGCGGGAAAAATGGCATATATAAGCCCCATAGGCGGGAATACACAGCATAACCGATTGTGGAACCGACTTGCAGCCAGGATGTCAGGTGTAGGAGAGGGTAGTTGCTTCGGAGCACAGAGGTGGGGTATTGAGGAGTCCAAATATATGGTTTGGCTCCTCATCCATAATCATGAGGCCCAACTCATGCAGGGCCAGGTCCTGTGGGGAGCATATAGGGCTGAGGCGTGGGACCGGTTAGCACATGATCTCACCAGTGCCACAGGAATACCAAGGACTGGTGAGCAGGTCCGTCACCACCATGCGGACCTGAAGAGACGGAAGCAGGACCAACTGAACCGTTGGATCCAGGAGGCCCGGCAAATGCCCAACGCCCCACTACTGAGTAAGTTACATGTAATTATTTATGTAAGAAATTAACCTAGCTGATATTATGGAGATGTGTATTCCAATATTACTTCATTTATATTACAGCTGCAGGTGTCCGTTCTGCGAACCATCGAGCCTATGGCGATAGGCTGGTGCGGTTGCACCACCAGGCAGGTCAGTAATTCTCTCCCTGTAACTGTAAATAAATATATAAGTATGACAGTTAGCAAAAGAGTGCAGTGTAGTCACTAATTAATAAAATGTGCAAGTAACAGTGTAAGAGAGTTTGCAAGTATTGCTTGATTACAAAAGTGAGATGCAGCCTGTAATCCAAACATAAAAATGAAACAAGTCTGAAATAAAAATGTCCCACCTGTAATATAATAGTACATAACCTGCAGCAGGCTGAAAAGTACAGCTGCAGAAGCTGAGTAAAACACATGTGTGAAATATATCCCTGTTGAAATTCTGAAACATGACATAAGTGAGACTGTTGGAAAGGATTGTTATAACTAAAGGTAAAACATGTCAATAAAGCCTAGAATTAAGTACCATCCTGAATTGTAAAAATAAAACAAGTGAGAGAGTGTGAGAAAGAGGTATGAATCCACCAATAAAGTAGTAATAGCTCCTGAATAAAGTATACTGCAGTCAGTACAGAATGAAATGAATGTGACAGGCAGAACCAAATAGCAACATGTGTTGAAAAAAGTACTGAAGCTGGAATGTGTGTCCCAAAATCTGGATATGTTGCTCTCAGTCTGCAATATGCAGATAGTATGGTTGTCTGAAATACCAAACATCCACAGTTGTCTATAGCTATATAAAGCAAATGTAGCAGGATGATGTAGCTGAACAGAGCCAGATATGAATGTGTATGAATAAATATGAAATGTATATTGATGTAGCAGTAACATTCCTATCACCAACCTGAAGTAGTAATCACATAGGAAACTGTAGGCAGACCTGTAGTGTGTATATATCTGCAGCTAGTAGAAATGTACAGCATATGTATAGGTATTTGAAGTTGTTAATTAAATATTTCTTCACCCTACCCTATAACCACAAATAATCCATTCCACGTGAAATGGGTATGTGCATTCACAATTAACATCCCTGGACATTTGTCCTGTTGGTTCATAAATATTTGCATGTACGTTGATGCATCTGCCCTGTTCATACATCCAAACCTGATGGCCTGTTGCCATAAATCAACCCTGCATGTTGTTGGATTGTGTATTGCTGTTCAAATTATGCATGTATTATGCTTGCTGTTCAATGGCTTGAATTTATGGGTGTTTGGTTAATGGGAATACTAATGCATGCTGTTACAACTAATTGTGAATGGCATTGTAGGTTACTAACCCAAACTGTCATAACATAATGCAAAACATAGGACAACAGGGAAGGCGGGTTCCAGCGGACCCACCTCTCCCACCTCAGCTGGCGAGTGCACCTGGCAGTAGTGTCCAGGCTGGACCCTCCTCTGGTGGCCCTGTGCCACCTGCGGGTGGAAGCGCTGCAGGGGATGGGGCTCGTCCCCCCTCTGCAAGCATGGCCGGAGGAGAACATCCACTCACCCTCCGTAGTGTCCGGACTGTGGTGCGTAGGGAGATCCGTCACGCTGTGCTTGGGTCCCTACGCCAGCTTGAGGCATGGGTGGCACAACTCACGGGTGTGCCTGCTGCCTGGCACAGCCCCAGCACAGCCCCGTCCTGGGCAGTGAAGGCACAGTGGCAACTGCCCATGGGTGGAGATCTCAGTTCCACTGTTGCCATCTGTGGGCTCATGGGCTCGAGATATCCAAACATCCGTCCCCGTCAATTGTGTAACCCCCACATGTGTCATACACCACCTGTATTCATCTTGTTTGTCTTGTCTGTTAACCTCCCTACCTACCTCCCCAGCTATACAGACTTCCTGTACCTGACTACCACTCTCACCTGAAAAAAAAAAAAAAAAGACACTCTGTACCCACAAAAATTCGCCCCATACATAGCTGCCCATTTTGCACACATGTCTGCTGGACATGTAAACTGGCAATTACAATTGGCACCTTTGTACAAAAAAATATTATTGTTGTCCTCACACCTCTCTCAGGGGTGGAAGGTTTCAAATTTCACACCAAATTACAAACATATGCACAGCTGTTGCTGACGAAGAAATGGGCAGCTATGGGCCTTTCCTACATCCCTCCTGCAAAACCCGAGCTTGTTTCCCTACTGTCCTACCCTCTTTGTGACCCCTTTTTCACCACTTTCCTATCTCCCCATTTTCTTTTCTTTCTAAGAAAATAGCGGCGGAGTGTGCTGCGAGTAAGCACTTTTAAGCAGTAGTGGCGGATGTCTCAAAGCTAGCGGCAGCGTGCGCATGTCGTGACCTCCGCACAAACCAGCACTCTTCCCGCTTACAACTGCTTAAAAAGTGCCTTAGTCGCTCTGAATGACAAGGCCTGTAGTTTTCTCAGCAGCAAAATAAAATACCTCCCTCAATCTCGAACCCAGGACCTTGGAAACACTAGTCTGCATGACTTACCACTAAGCCATGAGTGTTATACAAGAACATTGTGCTGAAAGAAATATATTATATAATAGTAGGAATTAATGTAAAGGGAATATAGCAAGTCTATTACACAAAGCATGTCATGTATATTTACTGTCAAATCTAGTGGAATTATAAAATAGTACTGTGTGCTGAGAAACAGTCATGCTAGTTGGTAGCTACTAGGTAATAATGTCACAGTAGCATCTGGCAAATACACACATACTCAGAGCAGGATAAACACTGCCATAGTTGAATAGTTAAGAGTTCAGACATAGCAGCTGTGACTGAGTTACAGGGATGTCCCTGATGTGAAAACAAATGTCAACTGTGCCCCACTGACACCCTGTCAAATGTACTAACAGTAGGCAGAAAGGTGTAACTACACATGCAATGGTAACTATGACTGACTGAAGGTATGCACCACCTGCACGGCACAAATGGTGTACTAATACATATGCTTGAAATAACCCACAGTCACAACTGCAGAGTATCAGCATATGTCACTGGAGTAACCCACTGCTGTGTACCATTCCATGAGGCTGATAAAAGATTCACCAGAGAGTATCTGAGGCCTGCTCAGCAGCATGATCAAATACCCCTGTAAGTGTCAAGGCCCACACCATGGACAGACCATACTGCATGCAGTAACACCCTACCACAACAAACACATAGGGAATTGCTGGCCAAACAGATTTAGCAAGCATTACAAGCTGTGAATGTAAATGGAAAATAGGAAAGCCATAGCAACACATTACAGGAAAGACACCTAGCAGGCATACAAGGAGTGAATGTAAAGGGCAAATATTGAAGCCATAGCAACAGATTGCAAGAGCCACTGCTATATACCAGTTACACCACAATCTCCACAGGAAAGCACACACACCCATATACACAGTATTACTAGTCGTAGGTGCCAGTTTACATAAACATGGAGAACAGAACACTGGAGGAAGGAATACTCAGCTTACAGAACAACATGCATTGCAGTGTCTACAACACAGCCTGAAATATGAGAGACATACCAACCCCTACACTCACAGAACAGTGTCCACAGCAAACCAGCATGGTCCCCACCCTGATAATCTGAAAGGGCTATGCCTACCTAACAGACCTTTTTATAGCACAGGCCTGTAATCACAGTGAGAACTGCAATCACTACACAACAGGCTGCATGCAATTAGTAAATGCTGGCTAACAATTGGTGCAGAGGCCATCACATGGACATGTGCAGATACCTACAAAAGCATCCTGTACTCCCAGTCCACACATGCAATACTGTCATTGCACCCACTGGAGGTAGAGAGAGAGAGGGAGAGATAGAGAGAAAACAAAAAGAAAAAAAAGAAAGACAGAAAGAAAGAAAGAAAGAAAGAAAGAAAGAAAGAAAGAAAGAAAGAAAGAGAAAGAAAAAAAAAACTGAAACAACTAAGCAAAGAGGCTGACAGCAGGCCAAGCAACTGCAAGCCTACACAAACAGCTGCAACAAACACAGGTAATGTAAAGTACTACTATAATACTCTACATACTGTGAACCCTCCAGATGTGTTATTGGTCTGTATCTATGTATATGAGGATGTACGCCAGGGGCAGGGGACATACAAACTGTCATTGAAGGCTACATACATATGTATGTAGCCAGTAGCTAATAATACTTGTGCACATAGCAATATGAGTTGTAGTGCAATGTACACAAAAAAGTGGGTTGTACAGTAATGGGTGTTCAGGAGTACGTTACTGTGTGTATACATATGTGGAACTAAAAAGGAGCATATATATATATATATATATATATATATATATATATAATATGCATATGTGTATACATAGATAGGGATGTAGAAATACATAGACAGATATAGTTTCACAGTGGCATAGTTTAGTACTAGGCTATCTGCAGACAGTGTATAGAATAGATTTAGAAACTTCCGCCTCTGTATAGTCGTGACACAGTGAAGACCCCCCCTACATAATAGCATTAGTTTACTGTGCCTCTGTCTAGTAGTGACACAAAGAAGACCCCTGCTGTAAACCTATGATCTCCCATCCACTTGTCAAGAATGCACATGAAGAGTGTCAGTGAGGGTGTCTGCCTAACATGAACTGGGATCCTGTTCCACAGTATGGGAAGCCTCTTAGTGATGGATCTGTCCCTACAGTATGTCCTATTCATATGTGTGCTGAGGTTTAAATCCATTAGCTGTGCGTGCTTCTGATGGATTTGGATTGTATGAGGTGGAACATGTCATCACTACCAGATTGGACATGGCCTACTACATCAGGCACAGATCACCCCCTACGTAGAGGCAGTATGCTATGGAATAGAGCATGAAGTTACGTTAGTCTGGCAGCATATGACAGTTGTTGCAGACCCTTGATCCTCCTGGTGATGTACTCATGGGGTCCCCTAGCTGTTGCAAGTGCCGGGTGAGGTACATACCAAGGGGCCATAAGGGGGTTAAACAAACCCCAAGGTTTTTTAAAAAAAAAGGGGGGGGCCCTGGGGGTAAGGGAAGGGAAGGGATAGGGGTTTTTCAAAAATTGGGGGGCCCCCCTTTGATTGGTGGAATTTTTTGGGAATTTTTTTCCCTTTCCCCCCTTGATAAGGTGGGCC